>NW_019385324.1:71039-84367 GCF_000671375.1 Centruroides sculpturatus | reverse complement strand
GCCCCTATATTTGAGTGTACAAAATTTGTACACTCAAATACATTTGTACAAAAAATATGTATTATAAACTATAGGTTTGATACTGCGCTCGATCAACACTTAAGTTGTGCACTCCTAACGCATTACTTTGCCTCACTTTTACATGGGTATGCATGGCACATTTGGTTTCTTCTTCTCCATTCCAACATCGTTCCAATGAACGAAGAAGTATAAAGGCTTGTGGTTCCATATTGGCAGAAACGGTTAGATTGGCTTGCAGCACCATAACCACCACACCCATTCCCGAGGACAAGAGATTTGCTTACAACTACGATGATCTTTTATGTGCGATATATTTCTTAATATTGATTTTTTTTAAATTCATTCGTAATCATAAAATCTTTTTATTTTTTTCAGATCCTGATTTGAATCTTTTAAGTAAATCATATGGATTTGCGAATCCGAGATTGGCTTCTTCGTTCCTCTCCCAACAGAATAAGAAGAGAGGAATTGTAGACGAATGCTGCCGGAAGAGTTGTACTTTCGAACATCTTCTTCTCTATTGTCCTACGTAATCTACTAATTAAATACATTTTTTGTAATATTTTTAAATCGAAATGCGAAAAAACGTGAACTAATTTGAATTGGAAACGTGATTGAATCTAAATTTTTGTTTATTTGAAAATAAAGCATGCATAAATTGGAGAGATCTTTGAATTTCTTAACATTCGCTTCATTCCGTTTCCTGGTAGTTTGGATCAGAGCACTATTCCTTCATTCTTCACCTGTACTAATCTCTTATGAATCAATATTGCTTATCAAGCCCGAATAGGATCTTAAAAAATAAAAAAAAGACAGTTAAACTGCTGATCAGTTTGCCTCACAACTCCAAAAATCTGCAATTCTCATAGAATAAAACAACAATTTTCTCTTTACAATTATATCCCCCTTTGCGGAGTTTTCTTGGTGCGCGGAGCAGCTATAAATCCAAATTAAAAAATATTTCATTTAAAAAACAAGAATTTATAAAAGTTTATATAATCCAGTCAAACTTGAACGGTCTCTTCATAAATTGTTAGTATGGTACGTACGAATTAGTCCTTGACAGGGTTCCTAAATAACTAGTACGATCATAGTCTCATTGAGTTCATTAAAGTATTGTACATAATGTTTCTTATTACTGAAAGTTCATTATAATATGCGTAAGAATTATACGCAATTTTACGCTAAGAAATTATATATTAATATTTAAATATGACAGGTGACATGGAAGAAGTTTCGATACTTTCGTATAGATTATCTCTTATACGAACTCCTTTAAGCACTTTAAGCGACAATCTATCGTTGATATTTATAAAACCGTATTTTTTTAAAAAAGAAAGATATTTGGAGGTTTATTGATAAAGTTTTTCTATAAATGCTGACTTTAAAAGATTTATTTAAAAAATTAAAAATAAAAATGAGATTCGATTATTACAGACAGACACCCAGTCCATTGACATATTTAAGCTTATTACTTATTAATCATATTCAAAAACATTTAATTTATTATTTTTTAATATATTTTAAATATTTTAATATAATATAATATAAGTCAACCATTAAGTAGATATTTATATTAATTAATTATAATGATTATTCTATGTATATGTAATTTAAGATAAGCTACATGAGTAATTTATTAAAACCTTTAATAAAAAATTTTTAAGTAATTTAATAATAAAAAATTTTTGAGTAATTTATTAAAACCTTTAATAAATTACTCAAAAATTTTTTTAGTAAAATATTTACTTAAAATTTAACAAAAAGCGTGTCTTATTTTTACGTTAAAATAGGTTTTTTTCACCTTTTTTCCAGAGAAAGATCGATACTTTAATATTTTTAGAGTGATACTGTTTGTGCAGTGGAGATTTACGCTACGTGTTCATATTATTTTTTTAATAATTTAATCAAATATTTAAAAAAACGCTTCAAATTCTTCCACTTCATGTTACTAAAAGTCGTTACTATAAATACAGTACAACCTGATAACGGTAGATTCGTTTCAATAGATTTAATGGACTAGGCCTGATTATAATTTAATTTTATAGAGTTAAATGAACTTATATGCTTTACGTCCAAAGATGCTTCGCCATTTACATCATTAAATTGATTATTTATAATGTTTGAGTGTAATTAAATGTAAAATAAGCTTATTTACGTATTAAAATATAGTTGATTTTATTTAAAAATATCAGTTTATTCAATGATTCGTAATATGTAATTAGTAAACTTAGAGCTGGGATGCGCAATATGCAGCTTGCTAAATGTTTTAATGAGGCCCTCTATCTCATTTTGGTAAAATTATTTTTATGTTAATAGAACTATTTAAATATTAATAAATTAATTAACATTAATTTAAATTCATATAATGTTAGGGATGCAACTATGGCAGACGGGCATGTGCCCGGAGCACCAGGTAGGGTGACGTCGAGAGAAGAGGATGTGTAATTATTTAGGAAATTATAAGGGATAATTTATTGGTTCCAGGCGTCCACAGAAAATTTTCCAGGGGACTCAAGGGTGTAAGGTTATATACCTCGATCACTTTTACGATTATAATTTGTGGAATATTTTACTCGATCCTAGGAGAAGCAAGTACCCTTTTTGCCCCCCCTCTGTGGATCTTTTGGCACCAGGTAAGGGGGTGCTAGAGGAAAGGGAATACAAAGGGAAAAGCTACTAACTGACTAATCATATGTCAACGCCCCAAAACTATGGAATAAGAGAGGAGGCACAGGAATCTTGGTTTCTTCAGGATGACAGAGCCTAGTTGCGCCCCTATATTTGAGTGTACAAAATTTGTACACTCAAATACATTTGTACAAAAAATATGTATTATAAACTATAGGTTTGATACTGCGCTCGATCAACACTTAAGTTGTGCACTCCTAACGATATAACTTATATATATATACATATATACTGTATATATAATAAGGTTACCAGATTTGTTAACTTTATATTTTATAAATTTTTAATAAAATTCAGTTTTGTATTAATTAATATAGATTTGTTAGTGTTATGTCTTCCACTTTCGACTGTAAAATTTGTAAAAACTCTCGAAGAAATAAAGTGAAAATAGTGCAAATATTGATGCAATAACGATATAAAAAAACACGAATTCATATTGTTACATGCAAATTTTTTAATCATATTTTAATTTAAAAATCACGTGACTTTCGGTTCAGACTGGAAGTTTGTATATAGTTAATCGGGCTTCTGGACCCTAAACTTTCCATATCCAGTCTCGAATTTTATTTATATAACTCCGTTCTTAAGGTCAACGAAGGACAGACGGTCGTCAATGGGAATCTACAGGTAATCAATTTAAAAATTGTACCCCAAAAATAACTAAAAATGTTAAAAATACGATTATATACAATATTTATTATAAAAAATTTCTATTATATAATGTACAAGATTTTTACTAAAATTTTCTAGATATAGGCCTAAAAATAATAAAAAATGTTCAAAATTAAAAATCTGCATGCTAATTAAGAGATAAACTGCATAATTAGCTTATAATTATAGGTTAATAATGTAATATATATAATAACTTATAATTATATAGCAGCCTGAAATTAATATAAAATGAATTATAGTTCATTTATAAGTTAATTAAAAAGTAATTCCATTTTTAAAACATTATTTTACGGTTTCTCTATTCTACTCGATTTAATTTTATTATATTTATTTACTTTCCTTAAGTAAATTATATCACTTGTTGGGATGCAATTTTCAAAAATTATAGACTTATACATTTCTCTGGTGTCTATTGTCTAACTGTCCTTCTTTAAGAAAGTTAGATAGATAAAAATCAAGACTAGATATGAAAAGCTTAGAGGAGGCCCTGGTTAAGTATATTATTTTTAATTCAAAAGTTTTCCCCCGAACGGAATTAGAGAGATGACCGGCATGACTCTGTTGTCAACAGGAAAAGTATGATGTACAGGGGTAAGACACGACTAAAATTGAAAGCATTGTGTGGAAAAATTGCAGCCCGACATTGTGATGATGTCACAATAAATAATAGCTCGTTTATTTATCTTCTAATAAAAAACAATACTTTTAATTTTAATTTAAATTATTTTATATTTTATGATGCGTTTTTATCATAAGAAGTTTTGCATAAGAATGGACAAACTCCTTGTCTATTACTGGGTCACAGATAACATTTAGTTAATTTATATTAAACATTAATTTAAATTCAATAAAAACACACTTAATCAAAAAAATAATTATTTGCGTGTAAGAATTGAAGAAATGCTCAATAAAAAATTTAAAAAGATGAATAAATTTAAAATGTTTAATATTAAACTACAATAAATAAGTTATTTAATGATGATTAGATGCATGTTAATACACGATATTATTGTTATAATTATCAAGCTTTATATATTTACATGGTTTAAATTAACAATAATCGTTTCATATATTGTAACCATGTAAATTAATAACATCTTCGACATTGTCAATAAAGTTGAAAATGGACTACGCATACATTCTGTATTATAGAAAACAGTACAGATTTAGTACAGTGTTAATGTCAAAAAAGGATTTCGGAATGAACAATATGAACTGTAAATTCTTGGGATCGAATCCGGACGGATCGAAAAACGCCCAGGAATTTTTCGAGTTGTTGTTCTTCCGGATATGTCCGGTCCCGTCTCTCACCAACCCACCCGGTCGCCTCATTGTAAGCCTGGCTGAACCCATAATGGGCTTACTAAAAGAGGCTCTCTTAGTGCCCACAGAGCGGAAAGAGTTGAAAAAAGTCTTACTGGAAAAGCAAAAGCATTTAATATATACTTCACAGGAATCTGTATGTTCTTCTAAACATCCAAAATCTATCAGCAGATTACATTGATCCTCCTTCAATTAATTAGAATTCTGAATTCGAGAATCTATCGTTTAATAACAAACAGAACCTGTCTTACTATATATGAACACCGAGTAGAATTTTTTTACGACACGCCATAAAAAATAAATTAAATAACTGTAATAAAATTTAAAAATTTCATATATTTAAAATCTCAATTGTTATAATTCAATTGTTTCACTTTAAATTTCAATTTGGTTGTTTATTATTTTTATCTTTTAATGTGTCAAAATTATACAAAGTACAGTGGACAATTTTTGCAACAGATTGCAACAAAGTTATGCAAAAAACATTCGATACATTCCAGTATGCATCAATCTCAGCCACAACCGATGCATCGGTGAATGGTTTAACGAGCTTTTACTGGAATGTCTGGCAACCTAACAAGATGGCGGAAGCAAACAGCGCTATATTGGCATTTGCAGACTTATTTTGTCAAAATAACCTTGGATTAATACAGATGAATAGTAAAAATGATGATGATTATGAAATATTTTTATTAGCTGCTACTGTTGCTGTGATGAAGCTTAAAACAACTTCTCGCTATACAAAAAAAGATAACGTTTCATGCTCCATTTCAAGCATTGTCTTCTACTTACTGCTAGCGACATAGCCTATATTCAATTAGACATATTAAAATTTTTTTTAAATCATCACCAAATAATCTTATATTTAATTACAATGTGTGGGATTAACAATATTACATGATAACCGTCTTATATAATTTTTTATGATTACTTTATAAAGTCGCTAAATATAACCATGGAGGCGGCCATATTGTTTCATCGGAGTTCACCATATTTACAACCAGATGAGTGCAATGCACATTGGTTACTGCACCTGTGAACTCATCGGTGAATATCGGTGAACATTTTTATACACGCGGTACCGATAAGCTGTTTGATGCCTATTGGAATGTAACCATTGATTGTACTTGACATAATTCTGCTGCAATCTTTGATATTGTCAGGTTGCATAAAGTTGTAAGGCTCTTTGTCAAAATAAAGAAGCTAAGTGCTTCTTCCTCACAAATTTATCTAAAAATTTAAATTTTATTATTTTCTAAACAAGGAAACAATACTTCATATTCCAATTCAATTATAATTTCCTAACCTCCTTTGAGATGTTGAAAACATTTATTCGCAACGTTTCGGGACGTCTGTCTATCTTTCTTTAATCGTGAGAACGGAACGGCGGAATGGCAGAGCGGTCAAGATGGTAGCCTATCGCTCTGGGGATCCAGGATCGATTCCGAACAGGTTCAAAAGTTCCCGAGAATTTTTCAGGTGTGGTCTGTCTGAATATGTTGGGTTTCGTCCCTCACCACCCGGCTGCCTCATTGTGAGCCTGGCCGAACTATAATGGGCTTGCTAAAAAACCCCTCTTAGTTCCAACAGAGAAAAAAGAGTTTTTTAAAAAAAATCTCAAGAACGGAGTTATATTAATGATAGTCGAGACCAGATACGAAAAGCCTAGGGGCAGGAGGTTCAATTAACGAAATTAATATACGAACTTCCGGTTTGGACCGGAAGTCACATTATTTCAATTCAAAATTTTTTTCCTGAACGGTGATAGATGATCAATGATCATCTATCACNAATTCTTCGAAATGGATGTCCGTATTGTCTGACCACAAGATTCCAATAAGGATCTAAAAATAAAAAAAAAATAAAAAAATTATCGTTGATTATAAGAACGTGTAAAGAAAAATACAATGCATTTCTACTTACTTGATAAATCGTCATACGTATAAAAACGGTGATAGATGATCAATGATCATCTATCACCGTTAGATAACGAGTTAGATAGATGATCAATGATCATCTATCTAACTCCGTTAATGATGATAGATGGCATGACTCTACTGCTAACAGGAAAAGTATGATTTACAGGGGCAAGACACTACTAAAATTGAAAACATTGTGACTAAACATTGGATCCTGGCATTATGACGATGTCACAAGAAATAATTATTCGTTGTTCTTTTTCGTTTAATTGTATCAAGTTATATATTGTGCAATTATACATATTCAGCTATACCTGTATATTAACACTACCTCGAATAATTCAAATTATAATTGTTAACCGAGACTAATAAATAAATATTGCAATACAATGATTTGGAAGAGTTTTATTATAAGTTATGCTTTGTAGATATTCTAACAAGAAGAAATTTTATTAAACTTTTGTAAATTTTGACATACCATATGTGATTTCAATTAAAAATTTTAAAACATTGTATAGAGTATAGCTTTTGATTTTTTATAAAACATCAATAATTAAATTAAATATAATGTATGTACAGTATATTATTATCTTATTCTCATGCTTCAGAACTTTGTTAAAAATGGCGCTGAAGTATTCTGCAAAAAATGATATCTATTTTAAGGCTTTTGTTACTGATGTTCAAATGGAGGAAGTTAATGTAGCCTTTGAAAGTGACTGGCAATCAGAAAGTAAATTTCCTTTCCGACGTGCAAGGTTTTACCACTATCCATAAAAGAGTAAAAGAATCTGAAAATATGGTTGAAAGCCAGGAGATTGAAGTTTATCCTCGAGAAATTGAACAAGATTGACAATATAGCTATATTTAGTAATTATATCGTTCATGTAAAGTATAAAGTTTTGGAAGAAATAAGATTTCTCCGTAGATACCTGCACCGAATGGTAGTTTTAGGTCTATCAATATACAGTCGACCCCTCTATAACGCGGGTCCATATAATGCGGATTCGTATATTGCGGCGAAAAATTGCGACCCTATTCGTATAAAGACGCTAAAAGAGACTCGTAAAATGCGGTAAAAAGTCATCGCCGACTCGTGTCGCGACAGGATTGGTCGAATCTGGATCAATAATGGACGAGCAGCCGAACTTACACGCTACGGAGAGTTTAGGCGGGTAATTTNTATTATTGTTAATGACTTTGATATGTATAGGCCTACATAATAACAATTCAAAAACAATATTACCTAAACTATAAATCATAATGTAATAATTATTTTAGTAAAATTATTCAGGATTTTTTGCAATTACCCCAAACCATTTTAAAATTTTACCCTTAATTTCTCAAAAGGCAATCAATTTTGCAAATACAACAGTGATATATGGATACACTCTACATGTAAACTCATACAAATCATTATTATCCGATCTACCCAATTCTCGTCTCTTTGCCACTAACAAATTATCATTTTTCCTTCAGGAAATTCGATATTCCATAGATAAAACCTTTCCGCTAAACTATAATCCTGACTCATCCGTCCTCTGTAAGAAAATTAGACCTATAGCCGCTACCATTTTCTGATATATCTTCCTTTTAATTCTTAAAAGTAAATATGCCCCAACCAATGATATTCATCTACATTAAAAAGCATATTTCTTATCCTCCTATATAAATATCTTCTGCTACGTTAAACATATTCGAAATATGCATGTACAATCAAATATACACACAAATAAATCAGTAAAATATTTTATAATCAGCACCCTGGGCTTTTTCATCATTCTCTAGCCTTCTAAATATCCAACACAAGAAAAATTATTCATTTATATAGTTTAGTTAGACACATTCCTATAATTATCTCAACGCAATAATAACTTCGTAGTTAACCCGAACATCCTACAACATGATCTATATAAACTTTCAGACAGCTTCCATAATCTTAATTTCACCATTCATTAATCTAAACAACGTTGTAACCATGTGTTTGCCTTGTTAAGATCCTGTCCTGATTTTACGTTCAAAATTTGCAATCATGATCCTACTTTTGTCAATGCAATTAATGACTTAGGTATTTTAGTCGATGATAAACTTGCCTAAAGACATCATATTGATAAAATAATAAAAGATTTGGCAATACGAAGAGGTATAATGTGGAGAAATATTAAACACATTTCATCCAAACTTTTCCTACGCACCTTAAATGGTGAATTTATTTTACTGATTTTCCTGAAATTGCTCGTACACAATTCGGTCTTCCAAACATATATGATATAGAATTCCGTATTATGATACCCGTTGCCTGTTTGTCCTTCGTTAATATCGAGAACGGAGTTATATAGATGGAGGTCGAGACCCAAATATGGAAAGCTTAGGAGCAGGAGAAGTCGATATATAAATGTTCAGTCTGAACTGGAAGTCGTGTCATTTCAATTCAAAAATTTTCTCCTGAATGGAGTTAGATAGATGACTCCGTTGTTAGCAGGAAAAGTATGATGTACAGGGACAAGACACTACTAAAATTGACAGCATTGTGACGAAAAATTGCAGCGTGGCATTATGACAATGTCAGAATAATTGCTGGTTATATATAAATTTATATATATATATTGAGTTACTTCCTCCTACACATCTTCGTTCATAAATATTTTATTTAATTTAATACTGATAATAATCCTTGTTTTTATCCCAGTTTAGACTTATCACAAAGTAATTTTTTAAAATAGATTTATAAATTCAATTAAAAATGCTGAAACTCTTTTGTATTTAGAATGTTATAAATTTTAAAAGACATTGTAAAAAATCCTTTATTTTTATAGTTTATATGTCATCTTTCTTTTTTAAGCGTAAACTTTATAATGTTTATTTTTACAGATTTTAATTAGGTGTTTCTCATTGTAAATGTTGAAGTATTTTACTCATTGGGCATTACCATATATCTTTTGTATAAAAAGTAAATAAAGAATAATGAAACTGCAGAGGGAAAAAATACTTTTATAAACAAATACTGAATATGAATTGTTGTAATTGACGTGATGTACGTTTTTACATTGCTACAGCATAAAAGATTTT
Organism: Centruroides sculpturatus; assembly: GCF_000671375.1. Taxonomy (NCBI): domain Eukaryota; kingdom Metazoa; phylum Arthropoda; class Arachnida; order Scorpiones; family Buthidae; genus Centruroides; species Centruroides sculpturatus. The sequence continues at coordinate 74,675 of NW_019385324.1, read as the reverse complement.
ACATTATTTTATTTGATCTTCAAAAGCTTTACCTAATCTATAAAGAAGATTTTATTTTTATCTATTCTAAGAATATAAACAATGGGAGGAAAGGAGATTCGCTAGAAATAAGAAGCGAATGCAGGACTCTAAATGGAATGACCGAACTTTAAACTTTATTATCCTATTTTCAACTGTTTCTAAACACGATAAAGTATATTTCCATGTATATTTAGCACGATTTATTTCCATGTCTTAACTAAAACACATTTATCAATCCAATTTTTAAAAATTCCGTATAATTCTGTAGAAACGTGTTGGAAAATTAGTAAACTTTGATTTACTACAGTAAAACAAAATAGCTTATTCAGAAAAATCCCTCAAGCACTTCATAATAAACTAGGAGAACAAACCAATTATTGGAAATTAAATAAGAAGAAAGAGATTTAACAGAAGATTAAAACTCATTCTTACTACACTAAGAATTGAACATTCTCAATTGCTTCACCATATCTTAAAAGACAGAGATCAACACGTAAGCCAACACTGTAGTCTAAGTATAAACGCTTCTTGACTGAATGCAATGTGTTTAATACTGGACTTCTACAATACAAAAGAATTGAAGATTTGTCTGTTATATTGAACCGGAAACCAAACTTTGTTTCTATTGTAGATTCTTTTAAGCCAAAAATATTATGAGACTAATTTAGCCATTTTACATACCCTACTTGAGTTTTATAATTCGTATGATATACTGTATATTTCCAGTGTAATATATGTTCTTAGCCTTTGGCTTGGATCTTTGTAGATCTTTATAGATTTTATTCCAAAAACTTCAGTCTAACCAATCAACCATTTCTTAATAATAAACAAATTTTTTGTAATGCTTTATTAAAGAGTTAAAATATTTAACATGATTATCGTCTAGTAGCGTAAGTTTTATCCTATAGAATAAATGAAATATTATACGGATTAACAAGTAAGATCGGGAGGAATAAATCTTCAAATGCTCATTCAGACTTGAAGAAACTATAAATATTTCAAATTCTTAACCATCAAAAAACTGCTTTTTGCCTTATATCAATATAAGAATTAATTAAGAAATGTAAGCGTTTTCTTGTAAATTAATTAAATTAAATAAACCTCTTTCAATAGAGCATTTATAAATAAGAAAAAATTAGAAAACATAATAATTTAAATTTTACAATGAAATATTTAAAACAATTCTCAAGTTTAAGTATTAATAATTGTTTAATTCTATTGATTTAGAAAGTAAAAGGCTTATAAAGACATATTTAAATGCTTTACCATACAAAAATAATTAGTTTTTACACTCACATAGACTATAAGAGAGTATGTAGTAACTACGGTATACAACTTTTGACATTTGGTTTATTTATTTATTTATTTAAGAATTAATACAGATTATGCCTTTCTTCTGTTAGCATATCGCTTAAAGTGTATTCTACTTATTTTTATTCATTTAGCCAATAGCGATTCATTTCAGCGCGAATAATTTATTTCTGTTTTTCTTCTCGTCTAAACCGAATGTCGGATAATCCATAGGATTACGTAACGTGGGCGAATGCTAACGGTATATAAGCGAGAATTCCTTCGTTTAGTTACCATTCCTAAACAAGAAGTAGCATCAGCATGAAGACAGATGTAAGTCGCTCGTTTAATTCAATTAATATATGGAAAACGGTAGATTAATTTAATTAGATTTTAATACATCAATATATATTTTTAATGACATCAATTTTTAATAAATTATAAATTATATTTCACTTAAAAGTTAGGTTAAATCATTGCAATTATTTTAATAATCTTAATGAAAATTAGTGATGAAAAATGCTATCGGGGATAAGAATTTCAATTATTTTAAATTATAATTTATTTATTATTCTTTTGCAAATAAAATAATTTTAAATATTTAAAAACTAACTTGTTTATACGTGTTTAAATGAAGTTAATTTAAAATTATCTTAATTTTTCGACTTTGTAATTAATTTTTTATCGATGTCAATGATTATTTTCAAAATTATATCCATTTTCGGTTAGCCTAAAGGTGTTTTTTATCTTTAGTTAATCCCTAAGATTTATTTAGTTCAGGAAAAACAAGATTATTTTTTGTCTGCCGGTCAATCTTTCACTGACAGAACAGTCGATAATTTCTGTATTGGCAGATGAAAAATGCAATGATGTTGTTTACTCCGATACTTTATCCATTAATCTAAGAAAATTGTTAAGTAAACAAACTTAAAATATCAATAACTCGATAAATTTTTTACAGCAAATCCTTTACTATTATTAGAATCTATTATTTTTAAATTTAACTAAAAAAATAATATGTATTTATTTTTAAAATTTAAGGTTCGTTCTACATTACTTTGCCTCACTTTTACATGGGTATGCATGGCACATTTGGTTTCTTCTTCTCCATTCCAACATCGTTCCAATGAACGAAGAAGTATAAAGGCTTGTGGTTCCATATTGGCAGAAACGGTTAGATTGGCTTGCAGCACCATAACCACCACACCCATTCCCGAGGACAAGAGATTTGCTTACAACTACGATGATCTTTTATGTGCGATATATTTCTTAATATTGATTTTTTTTAAATTCATTCGTAATCATAAAATCTTTTTATTTTTTTCAGATCCTGATTTGAATCTTTTAAGTAAATCATATGGATTTGCGAATCCGAGATTGGCTTCTTCGTTCCTCTCCCAACAGAATAAGAAGAGAGGAATTGTAGACGAATGCTGCCGGAAGAGTTGTACTTTCGAACATCTTCTTCTCTATTGTCCTACGTAATCTACTAATTAAATACATTTTTTGTAATATTTTTAAATCGAAATGCGAAAAAACGTGAACTAATTTGAATTGGAAACGTGATTGAATCTAAATTTTTGTTTATTTGAAAATAAAGCATGCATAAATTGGAGAGATCTTTGAATTTCTTAACATTCGCTTCATTCCGTTTCCTGGTAGTTTGGATCAGAGCACTATTCCTTCATTCTTCACCTGTACTAATCTCTTATGAATCAATATTGCTTATCAAGCCCGAATAGGATCTTAAAAAATAAAAAAAAAGACAGTTAAACTGCTGATCAGTTTGCCTCACAACTCCAAAAATCTGCAATTCTCATAGAATAAAACAACAATTTTCTCTTTACAATTATATCCCCCTTTGCGGAGTTTTCTTGGTGCGCGGAGCAGCTATAAATCCAAATTAAAAAATATTTCATTTAAAAAACAAGAATTTATAAAAGTTTATATAATCCAGTCAAACTTGAACGGTCTCTTCATAAATTGTTAGTATGGTACGTACGAATTAGTCCTTGACAGGGTTCCTAAATAACTAGTACGATCATAGTCTCATTGAGTTCATTAAAGTATTGTACATAATGTTTCTTATTACTGAAAGTTCATTATAATATGCGTAAGAATTATACGCAATTTTACGCTAAGAAATTATATATTAATATTTAAATATGACAGGTGACATGGAAGAAGTTTCGATACTTTCGTATAGATTATCTCTTATACGAACTCCTTTAAGCACTTTAAGCGACAATCTATCGTTGATATTTATAAAACCGTATTTTTTTAAAAAAGAAAGATATTTGGAGGTTTATATTTTTTTTTCAAAAA
>NW_019385324.1:46501-64449 GCF_000671375.1 Centruroides sculpturatus | reverse complement strand
AGTAAGGTTCCATATTACCACCCGATTTTCTCTAAGCCTACTTTCGGACTTTTTGTACAAAAGCCTTCAAAAACCATACTTATAATTACACTAGCGAAAAATCCAATTAGGAACATTTAGTTTACTAGTTACCAGTACTTTTCGCACAAAAAATGTGGGTGTAGTTACGATACCTTGTTTACAATTCACTAAAATGTAATTGGGGTTCCATAATACCACCTTCTCCTCTATATTTATTTTACTTTATTGGTATACCTATCAATCTAATTTAATTTTCATTACCTATATTTCACTGATTTAATGATACAGTAATACCTCGACTTACGCTACCCCGACTTACGCGAACTCGGAGTTACGCGATTTTCAAATCTCGTCGATTCGTCTTTTGTTTGAGCGCTACGCAACTGTTGATTACTCACTCTTCCCACACTATTTTTCAGCTTACATGTTCGGACGTGTCGCGCGGAATCGATACATAGTTACAATTTATTTTGTGTTATTTATTTCTGTGTTTGTTATATCTACGGAGACTTGAGAGACTATATGGTGATTTCTTGTAACCGTGAACGAATCAAAAGATGAGATAAGATTAACGAGAACATTTATTAGCTTACATACATCCGACTTGGATTTTACACAAATTGCGAAATTATACCCTGACTTAGGCGAATTCGACTTACGCGGTTATCACTCGATCCCACCTATCGCGTAAGTTCGGGGTATCACTGTATTTCTTATATATTATTTGAAAATACTATTATTTGAAGAACGATAAGATATTTGATATCTATTAAATATATTTATAAAAAACAACTAAATTTATTTCTTTACAATAAGAATTTAAATTGTCATATTCTTCATTGTCATATTCCACCACGGCCATCAGTCTGACAGGACAGCCTGATGGCCGTGGTGGTCGAGGCATCAGCCTAGTGCTCTGAAGGACCGGAGATTGAATCCGGGCGAGCAACCCCCGGAATTGTTTGAGGTGGTCTGTACTGAACCAGTCATTGTGGGCCTAGCCGAACCACGATGGGTATAATTAAAACGCCCACGGGGCTTTAGGTGCCTCTTAGTGCCCACGTGGAGAAAAATAATTTTGTTTTTTAAGTCTATAAATCAAAAATCGAATAAAAATATTTCACTTCGTAAAATTAATTCTTTGCATTATTTTATTTTCTTTCGAAAATGAACAGGGCATTTACATTAGAAAATTCAAAGTCGCATTGAAAACTTCAAAATTGGTTTAAACAATTTATTTCATCCATAGGCTGCGTTCTTCGTGATCCACCCATTCAGTTTGGTTACAATATGCACGAATCTGTTGGAGTGTGCACCTATTGTGGCAGCATTCGTCTACCACGCCTCTCTTCTTCTCTCGATTAGAAAAGAAAGGAGAAATTCTTCGAAATGGATGTCCGTATTGTCTGACCACAAGATTCCAATAAGGATCTAAAAATAAAAAAAAATAAAAAAATTATCGTTGATTATAAGAACGTGTAAAGAAAAATACAATGCATTTCTACTTACTTGATAAATCGTCATACGTATAAAAAAATCGTTTTCTTTGAATGGCGGATGGAGGGCTATAATAAGATCCATTGCAAATGATACTTAGTGTATCTGATAATTCGGAACCACATGCTTGTATTTTTCTGCGATAGAATGCTCTTTGGAGAAACGGTGGCGAAGAATTTGAGATATTCACCAAAAGGATGCAAACATAAAGAGAAAGAATAATTATGGAACCAACCTAAGAAACATTAGCATATTTAGGCAAGATTCGTTCAAAACATGTTAACCAATAAATTCTAAGATTCTACTCACTTCTATTTTCATGTCGATCTCAACTGTTTTTGTCGAGGAAACTTGTGTTTATTAGGCATTTCTTCTCTTTTATACTTTTCCTTTGGCATTACTCGCCTACTTCTTGCTAATCTGTGAGATTATCCGGGAAATAAAAACATTCGCATTGAACGGACGAAAAAAAACCTTGTTTTCATGATTTTTAGTCGTTACGTTAATCTCTAGTAAATTAAGCTGATTACATTCTGAAATGAACACTTCGTTACAAACACCGGGTAAATAAGATTTAGATAATACGAATTAATAATTCTCATCCATACTGAAGGTTATATAAATTATTTTAATTAACATCTTTAATATTCTAAAACGATTAAATATTTTAAACTTTTACTTTCCCGGCTTTGTTATAAGAGTGAAAGTATGACGATCGGTCAAAATGACCCCCTTCACTAAGATTTTTACATTTTTGGATTCAGGGGACCTCAAAACGTCTAAAAATTAGGGGTTTTTCTATATGTACGGAGGCACGATTTTGTTCATCCTCTTTGAAGCTTAATAACTTCCCTGCTTTTTATCGAATTTCTGAAATTTTGCAGGGTGGTGTGTGTATTAGGAGGATTGATGCTATTAAATTTTGGTGGTTAAAGACCGACGGGGTTTGAAGATAAAGGAGGTCGTATATCTCGAGTATGGTAGGACTTAATGACGATTTACTTGTTATTCTTTCTTTCTTTAGTTGCTTTTACTCGTTATTAGCATTTACAATTTTTTATAAAACTCGTCCCTACCCTCAAAATTAAAGCTTTTTTCATTTTATAATACTGTACTTAATTAAAAATATAAAATTTAAAAAAATAAAATATGGTAACAAATGGCGCCACACGCAGTTTTAAATGTTGCCGGAAAAGTTAAGCAATTCATTGATGAAATTTTTATTTAAATTTAACAATTGACTTACGACTAATAGTTTGTAGGTAAAATAGATTTTCCCCCTGTATATATTATAATTTTATATTAAAATTAATGAAAAAGTATAGCATACGTACTAGAAAAAAAAATAGAAAAAGAAAACATTCAATCCACTATGAAAATCATTAATGTGTATAATGAGAAACTTTACATTAGAAACATGATATTTCGAATTGTGATTTCAGATAAAGAAGCAGTTGCTCGCTTTAGATTTCGCCCGTTCTTTAATACTTTTATCCATATATTAATAACTTATTGAGGCATTTTGTTACAAATCAACAGGTATTACAAATTTTCCTTTCTCAATAGATGCAAAACTCGTTGTCAGCCGTCATTAATTTTAAATAATGAAACTTTTTTTATTGACCAATGAAGCGATGACGTCTATCCTTAACCATGTTTATTCATCATAGAAAGTTTACTTATTTCTTTTCATGATTTTGCCATCTGGAAGCCCCTCGTTGCTAAATGATAGTCTTTATAAATCCTTTCTTTTTTTTTGGACGAAATCATACAGTAAAGTTTACCAAATTTGTCAACCAAAACGCTAAAAAAGAAAGGAAAAAAAAGATAAACAAGTGAACATTTGGGCGATACTCTTGATTCATTTCAAATGACCTAGTTCTTTTGAATAAATTATTCTTGTCATTATTATTATTATTACTACTTTTTTAAATATTAAAAACTTTTCTTCTAAATTTTATTTAATTAACTGTTCTCCTAATTAAACACAACAATAGTTAAAGGAATTTCAAATATCAATACATGGATTCAAGAACGTATCCAACTTTTATGGACTATAAACTTTCGCTTACAGCCTGATTCTCACTACAACAAGTATGCGGTAGATCCTCAGTGAAGCTTCTCGGTTATTTAATGAGGACAACTCTGAATTTTCATATTGGGGAGTTTTTCGTTGGCAATAGATCAATGGTAGGAACTGGGCTTAACACATTAAAAGAACTGGATTTAATGCGTTGAGTTTGGCTGGTAGGTAATGTGTGAGAGATGGGAATGACGTTTTGGTTTGAATTACCATACGACTCATTAACTGATATATTATGAGAATCGGGATTGAATTTTGTGTTACTTGTTCGAAATAAACAACTATATCAGATTTAAAATAAATGTATTATTTATATATTTAGTTTTAAAAAAGTATAAGTTAGATAGACGGTTGTCTACGAACATAGGGAACCAGCTTCGAATCTGAATGAGATCCTTACAATGTAGTATGGAAATCGTTTTTCATCCCTCAACTTTATTAGACGACCTCAATTCAGTTCGAACTCGTCTGTAACAAGAAAATTGAACTAGACCATATAGCCTATACTGTAATAACATTTTTTATAATAATTTAATTTTTTAGTATTAATACGTTAGCTGTTATTGCAGGTGTTAAATAATAAAATGTGTTCCAAGAATGCCCTTTATTTCCCTAGATTTAAAATTGTCTGTCTGAGATCTGTTCTTCATAATATTCAGAATGTTTTCATTATCCGAAGGATGCATTTTTTGATTTTAGAATAGGAATTTGATTATAACTTCACTAGAAAATGTTTATTTTAATCTAGAAAATTCATAAAATAATTAAATGACTGATCTATTAATGTAATTCTAGCTAAATTTTAACTTTTTTTAGAAAGAAAAGAACGCATATTTAAGTTTACCCTATTTGCTATATTAATAGTTTCTAATATCCCATTGTGATAAAAAAACTCATAAATATCTGATACAATTTTAAAAAATTAATAACCACAGAAAGCTTAAATGCAAGCTTAAAAGCTTAACAAAAAAATTATACTACACTCAACACATCAATATCTTATTTTGTTTTTGAAGATTAATAGTGCTTGCTCGACCTTTCGTCATGCAAGCACTACTAACTGAAAATTCTGCAAACTTTATTTAATGTGTCGAATGAGTAGGCTATTTTTTATGCAGATTAGATGTACTGTCGCACAAAAGGATTCAAAACACTCAAGATGACGATTTTCAGTGTCTGTTTCCCATTAACTTTTGAGATCTTCAACTGTATCAGGATTTTTACTTCTGCAAATAGTCTTTGCTGAATAGCAGGAAAAAAATATAAGAATTTTCTTAGGGCTTCCACGCTTCAAAACTTTGAGAATCCATAATAAAGATATCCAACATTCTTTTATAATTAATTCTTTTGATATAATTTCCATTCTCATCTTGAATGGAAGTTGTTTTAAAAGAATTAATTGTTTGCAGCGCCTTTTAGTGATCTAAAACGGTACATAATACAAAAATTGTCCATAATTATAAACCGAGGATTTTTTTTTTTTTTGTATTTTTTCAGAATCTGGAATTCATATTAGAGCAGGAATGTTGTTAGGAGACCAGATCATAATTTGCATTAATAAAAGCGATCCATTAAGGGTTGATTAATAAACATTTTATTTAGATAAATAATACAATTAATGATTTATTTTACATATGATACAAGATCTGAAAATGACTTGTNCGTAACGGTAATGTTTAATAAAATCCGTTTATAGAAAAAACAAAATTTAAAATAAAAGTAAATGTTTATTAATTTAGTTTTTGTTTCTTTCTATGAATGTTTATATATACAGTATATAAACATTCATAGAAAGAAACAAAAACTAAATTAATAAACATTTACTTTTATTTTAAATTTTGTTTTTTCTATAAACGGATTTTATTAAACATTACCGTTACGCTTTTACTTGTTTATTAATGTTAATAAATGCAGAATTATTTTATTTTATTGCTAAAGAAATTGTAATTTTATAATAATAAAAAACCATCATTGATTACATGTACAGTACCTTACATGCTCATTAGTTATTTAAATATTTCAATAATTTATGTTTCTCACAGAAATAGCTAAATTTATATATATAATGTGCGATATAAGTAATTGTTTTTATTCATTCTGTAACTCGAATAACCGCGGAGTAAATTTTATTTTATTGTTATAAGGAATTATTTTATTAGTACTTTCAAATCTTATCCGGATCTTCAGTTTCTCTTAGTAAAACGAGAATCGCAATATCATGACCTATTATTAATCCATGACAGAATAGAATTACGTAACAAAATGATAATATTGTTACGTAATTCTGATCTTTAATAATCTTGATTGGGATCGAATAGACTTAGAAATTTTTATAGTTAGATTGATGTAGATATGTCAAGTCCTGTTCCCCACAACTCTCCTCCCATTTCTGATTAGGCCGAACCTGTGATTGACGTGAAAAAAAGCCATCTTAGTGCTTACAGAATAGAAAAAGTTCACAAAAAACCACGTGTACCAACTTATTATGTATGGGAGTCGCCCATAATTTGTTAAATGAGGCATAAATAATAGGACTCCAGACTAAGAAACAAATCCAATAAAATCAAACTCCGACAGTCAATAAATTGAAGACTCGGATTCGAATTCCAATGTATAGTGATTACGAAATCAATTAATTCGCAAACTAACGTTTCTAAACAGTTTCAATCAAGAATGATAAGTAAGAATGTTAGTATCAGGATCATTGCAGGACAGATTTAAAAAATGTCTAATTTGAATCAGGAAAACAAATTATTACACAAAAATTATAAAAAGACACAAATATATTAGACACAAAACTATATATTAGAATTTCGGCAACAATCACTAAAACCATCTAGAAGGGCAGAAGCTTGTAATTTTTTCTCGGATTCGGAAAAAAACTTTTAAGTGCAGTACCCATATTGGTCACTACCCTTATAACATTAATTAATGTTGACGGGTAGATGGCCGAACGCGAACGATTAAAGTGACAGCCTGCCGTTCTGGAGTACCCAGGATCGGCTCCGGACGGGTCGAAAACGCCCTGAAATTTTTCGGGACTAGTCCGTCTAGATATATCGGGCCCCATCCCTCACCAACCGACCGCCCTATTGCCATAATGAGTTTGCAAATTAGTGCCCACAGGGCCACAGGGCTGAAAGAGTTAAATGTATGTACCGCACATACACATTCTTCGTATTCCGTAAGAAAAAACAAGGGGCCAAACGGGTCTGCTCCCCTTCCCCTTCCGGTTCTGCTACTCTCCTCAAGTCCCGTAGAAGCTCTCGATGGCCTTGACTATCACCGTCTATATTACTTCATTAGTCTATTTCGAATGATGTAGATAATCCTTATGAAGGATTATCTACCGACATAATTCAGATAGGAAAAACACGAGAACAGATCGTGACTAAAGATAAATCGTATTAGTCACGATTCGTCCTCAGTTATTGTTAATTAATAAACGAATATCTCCCGTTGTAAAGACATTTTATAATAGCAAAAATTATCATAACGTCCGTGTTTTCATGTGTAAATATTTTCTACGGTAGAAATTATTTATTAAAAATAAACTATTAAGAACTTCTCATCCAGAAAAGGTAAATTCTTCATTGTTTATAAATTAAACCACTCATCAGTGCAGATAAACATATATTAAAAATTTGTTTATTATCTTATATTCTTATAAAAGTATAAATATTTAAAAAATGTCATTTTTCATATATATATATATTTCAATTTTGCAGGATATTTAGTGTACTCTCGACGCGACATGATGCTATCCTCGTACTGATTACCGCGTGTAGTACTGTACATATATTAATTAAATTATTATTTAACTTTACGATCGATTATTATTATTAATAATAATAATTATACTCTATTTAACCAGTATTAAATATTTAAAAATTGTTTTAGTAGTTTTTCTAATAGTATATGCTGTTATTCTGTTATTCCTTTAACACTTTATAAAAGAATAACATATTATTATTAAACATAACATGAAATTTTAGCTATTTAAATTGTTTATTGTATTAAAAGCTAAATAACAAAAAAAAATCGATAAGAAGATTTTTGAAATTCTATGACGTTAGCGTAATATCCTACTTTAAATTTCATTTTCTAAAAGGGAAATGACTCAAGCGATGACGTCATCCCGCCTCATTTTCATTTTAGTGGTACTTCCGGATAAATGGCGTACAAAGTGCGTAAATGTTGTCAATGAAAATGCTCTAATTGTTACAATTTGTTTTTANTTTCATTAGCACTTCATTGACAAAAGGACAATGATGCGTACTTCATTGAAAGTAATACGACTCCTTAACTTATTTTTTAAAATGTTGAAATAGCCTGACGCCCCACTATATCTAAACAGAAAACAGGTTTCTGATCAATTCCATCCAGTTGTTAGTTATTGAGGTGATGGCGGCTGTCATACATAAACAACATAGACACCATGATTAATATGTTTATACGTTTCACTGTCTCTTCCATCAGCTGTCGTAGCCTCGGGCTGCCATCACGTTCTACCCCTTCGCTGCCCTTCTTCGCCATCATTGGCACCATCTTTCTCTTGACCTCTGTTAAATCTTTTATTTTTCACGCTTTTAATTAGCTCTTTGTCTGAGAACCTACCTATGATATGATTTTTAATGGCGTCCAGACATCGTAAATTATGTTTGTTTTTAGTCGATTATCTCGACTCGGAAAGCTATCTTTCCCTACAGGAAATATTTCTTAATATTAATCTAATAGATGCACCATTTTAATATTGTCTCCGTCTTCGCGTGGATGGACTTTACCTTGAAAAATATTATAGGTAAGCTCGTAAAGCTAATCTAAGACACGTTTTAGTTTAAACGTGACCTGATGAATGTACATAGTGGGACAGGAAATACCACGTCATCCAGGCCCTATATTTCACACCGCCTCCCAGCGACCTTTGTACACAGCGAAAACTTTATGAGAGTCATCTTTAGACAGCTATCTATAATAACTTGTGCCAAATGCCATGTTTATAGTTGATATGTGAACTTGAGCCATGTGGTAAGTAATAATAGTTATAAACAGACGATTGTCCTTTCACGTAATTTTTAAAGATAAGAAATCCACACACACTTTAGTTAAGAATTCCGGCCATTTGTCGTTTATTATTACACACACACAAACATATATATATATAATTTTTTTTTTTAAATGAGTGAGATAACTTGATTATAGATTCCAATATTTTGAATTTAAAATGATAAAAAATGTTTATTTAAATTCCATTTAATTTAAGTAAATTGGGGTATACAATTTCTAACTTTGTTTCTTGATAAGCAGTTTTCCTGTTCTAATTAGACCATATATATATACTGTATGTGTGTGATCTAATTAGATATATATGTACTGTACATGTGCTCTAACCTTCCTTTACCTGAACACCGAAAGCAATCCCAATCTAATGATTTTTCTATCAGAAATTTAAAATTATTATAATTTGGAGATGATACATGCTATTAATTTTTTTTATTTGTAAAATTATACATTTTTTACAAAGTATTTAGCAATTCATATTTTGAAACTTAAACAGCACTGGACCAAATACCTGGCAAACTTGGGACAAGAAGTAATCTTAATTTCTGGATTTTGTTGGTTTTCTGGACACAGCCTAAATATATTTTTATAATAACAATGGAAAGTTAAGAATTGAGAGTAAAGAAAGGTTTTTAACACACCATATGCCAGCACTCATACAGGTATTGGTGTTGTGTGATGTGTATTCTATGGAAAACAAAAAGTAGACATGTGGTGGACTATATACTACAGTCTACCAAATTCAAAAACTAGCCAGTTTTGAACATATCCATTTTTCTGGTAATTCCTAATTTCTGAAAGCCATATATTTGGTCTGGTGCTGTATTTTTGTTTTGACATTATTAAATTTTAGGATAGTTGTACTTTGGAATAGTATTATAATTTCTATGTTGCAAATTATTTCTTTAAGAAAGGAACAATGCTTACCTTGTCAGTGTTATTTGTCCCAGGTGCCATACTAAAGAGGGAAAGTTCCTGAAATGCATCTATGACATTGACAAAATAAAGGTGTCTGACAAGGCAAGCATTTGTGTGGATTAATGTTCCTTTCCTAAAGAAATAATTTCATATATTAAACTTATTTAGGAAAAATTGAAAATAAAATTTGATATTGTGAGAATGATGAAACTGTTCACATGCACACTTTATATATTAAAATTGAGTAATAAATAACTTAAAGAATTAGAATTATTATTGTTTATTACTCAAGTAAAAATATATTATATTTAGTCAAATATAAAATTTAAAAACTAAAAATTAATTTTATTTTAAATTGAAAATAATCAAAAGCTGTGCTTATAAATATTTTTTTTTTGTAAGAATTTATGTAAATTTGGTGAGTATAATGTTTCAGTTTAAACTTTTTCTGCATAGCATTTAATATAAGATTCATTATATTTAAGTAATTGCCTTTAATTTTAATTAGTAGTATTTAAATAATATATTAAATTGAATAATTTAATTGGGATTATTTTTAAATTAGAAATAAAATATACTATGTATAAAAATACAAAGTATTTTACAGTAAATTATGTTACATTATAGTTTTTGAGAAAATGAAATAGTTATTGTATTCACAGTACTGTATATAAAATATGTTTGCAAACTATTTATTCTTATTTTATCTGACACATAGTTAAAAATATGAAAATAGGTCAGATTAAATAAATATAAAAACCTGAAATATAATAAATTTAAAATGTTTTAAAAACATTTGTTATATATGCATTTTTTTTAATTCTAAAATATTTGTAATTAATAATAATTCAACCATTTTGAAGCAAAAATAATAATGAATCAAAGATTTAAAAAAAATTTCATAAAGTTTATTTATATGAATATTGTATACCAGTTGTTATAGATAATTTTAATTGTATTGTTGTCATTTAGGCTAATTTATAACTTTGGTGGAATGAAAAAATTTTATCAGTGATGTGATAAAATCAAAATCACTATTGATTATTTCAAACTTTTAGTATCACTATAATATTTCTATCATTAGAAAAATTATAATGATAAATGGCGTACAAAGTGCGTAAATGTTGTCAATGAAAATGCTCTAATTGTTACAATTTGTTTTTATTTTTATCATAATATTAAAAAATTAAATATTAATTCTTGGAAGATTTTTTACATCTCTTAAGTTAACCATCCTTTATAAGAAAATCCAAACTAGATTTTCACTTAATTGTCTTTTGCTTCATTATAATGTTAAAAACTCATCAATTAAGATGAATGAAACAGAACAAATATTAAAATATTAAATTTTACGGAAGTTGTTATAAATTGAATTGATCATTTAAACTAAAGAACAGAACAAAAGAGAATATATTTTAACAGTGATAGAAACAACAATAAAAAGATAATATTTTATTTAAAGTGTCTAACAAATAAGAAATACAAAACAAATGAATATTCTAGTTAGAGAAATATAGGAACTATAGACTTTTTTATTGATAAGATCCAATTGATCCATCTTCAATGCATTCAAATTTTTTCCCCTGTGTACAGGGGGAAAAAATTTGCAAGACAAAAAAAAGTTTGAATGTGTATACAATATAGAATGCAAGACAAAAAAAAATTTGAATGTGTATGCAAGAATGCAAGACAAAAAAAAATTTGAATGTGTATACAATATAGAATTTTTTTGGTTGAATAAAGATTTACCAATAATAAAATGTTGATTAGAAATATTTAAATGAACATTTACCATTGTTTTATCAAATACATCAGCTAGAATTTAATTTTATAAACTTCACTTAGTAAATTTTTATAGAAAAAAGTATAACAAAAATTTTATCTTGTAAAAGTAGTAATTTTCTGCTATATCAAGAACATATCTATAAAAGTTATCATTTTTCACAATCTGTCTTNTTTATCAAATACATCAGCTAGAATTTAATTTTATAAACTTCACTTAGTAAATTTTTATAGAAAAAAAGTATAACAAAAATTTTATCTTGTAAAAGTAGTAATTTTCTGCTATATCAAGAACATATCTATAAAAGTTATCATTTTTCACAATCTGTCTTGGATCTATTGGGTCTTGTCCTCAACATTCAGTCACTTTGTTGTGGGCCTGACTATATCTATGAAAAAAGATCATAATGGTGCCCATAGAACAGAATCAAAAGATTTTTCAATCATTTACATGGAAGAATTCAGTAAAACAGCTTGTTAAATTTGTTTTAGACATTTTTTAAAGTATGTTTTTATCTATTGTTAGATAATTATATTACATATAGGACACTGTTATAATAACAATCCACGAAAAACCTTTTTTTTTACGAGTGTTATGATACATTTTAATTTATTATTTAATAAAATATGTTCATTTTTAGTAAAGTTTAGTAAAGTATCAGTATATTATTGTCTGCAATAAAGTACATTTTTATGAAATTTGAAATTTCTCAGCTTTAACACAAAATGACTTCTAATCTTAACACTGCATTGAGTAATAACAATCCACAAAACCTTTTTATAACAGTGTTGTGTCTGTGACAAACTTCACTAGCATTTTCGACCTCCACCAAGGTCTTCTTCAGGTGGTGACTAAACGGTGTCTTCTCTTGACCGTTGGAATGATGACACTCGAGAGTCACCACCTGAGGAAGACCTCAGTGGAGGTTGAAAACGTTAGTGAAGTTTGTCAAGGACACTGTTATAATAACAATCCACGAAAAACCTTTTTTTTTTACGAGTGTTATGTCACTATTAAATTCCACAAGTACTTTCGACCTCCTCCGAGGTCTGCTTCAGGTGGTGACTGGCCGTGTTTCGACCCGGCCGTCGTGACGATGTTGCCAACGATGTAAATAAATAAATGTGCGCGTCAGGTTTTACCCCTCCGACCGACACTGTTCGAATTCCTCGAACAAGTACTTCCACGCCTGTGCAAGCGTTTTCCCATCCTTGTAGTTGATGCAGTTGCCCCCCTGATAGCTTTATGAATCTCCCAGGCCTCCAGGTGGCAGATGTGATCCGCACAGAAAGCTTGTCTGACACTGTTATAAAAAGGTTTTGAGGATTGTTCTCAGCTTTATTCTACAAAATGTATAAACAGGCTGCATTTATTTTATGCCAATGATGCATTCTGTTCAAGGTGGCATAAACAAAATTGGTGCAAAATAATTGCGTTTTATTATGGAATAAATAGGGATGTTTTAGTAATACATAATTGAATATACTGTAAATAGGATATACTTTCAATAACAACAGGTTTAGTACCAAAACATTTATTAATGTTTAAATATTAAAAAGTCAAATGATTGCTGAATTATATTATAGGTGGAAAGCATATATTTTAATTCTGTGTGTAGCGTCTTTGCAATCCAAACAATAATTTTGGTAGACAATCAAAGAGCAATTAGTTAGAAAACATTACGGTTTATTTAAAACACTTTTTTAATTCATATGCATTTTGGGTTGGCTTGTATTCCCAACCCCTCTTCAGTGCTGTTAAAAATTACAAAAAAAAAGGTGAGTTTCACGACATTGGTAAGTAGGATGTAACAAAAATGAGGGGTGACAATAACATAAAAAACTTACATGTTATATAATGGTACAGCATAGACTTGTGTGACAATATTTTCATTACATAGTTGTATGACTATTTGACTAAGTGCACTGTTTTAAGATTTAAAAAGTAAAGAATATTTTCTATTTTTATGTATGTTTCTTTACAAAGCTATATTTAATTATAATTTTGTTTAAAAGAATATTCATACAATTGAAGAATATTTTGTACCAGGTATGTACTGGTACATCCACCACATTTTATTTAACCAAGTAAGTTTTTATTATTTTATTTTTAATTGTAGCCTGATATCGTGGCTAGCGATTCGGAATGTAATTGTGATATTAAAAATGCATTTAGAGAAGTCTACAGTTTTTACTGACTTATTAGGTTGCGAATTGCTGATTTACATGATAAGAACTTTAATTTGATACCTAAACCAAATTTTTTAGCTATTTACTCAAACTAAGTTGGACTGAAACCCTCTTTTAATTAATATATAGATAAGTTTTAAAATATTCAAATATTTCATTTCTGGAAGAATTAAATTTTAATATAATTCATTAAATATTTTTTTGGTGTTCAATAGTAATCATTGTCATAGATTTGATCAGTGTTAAATGATAAATCATAATGTGCATATGTGAAAATTGTTTCTGAAGTTTCTAATTAAATACATTAATAAACTTAAAACTTTATATATTTTGATATCAATGTTAATGCTATGATTTGATGTTAATGGTGATTAATTTTGATACTTAATGTTAATTGTTTCTGATATTCTGGCATAACAAGTTGATCTAATTATTGTCATGATGTTTTGCATTTTAAATTGATAAGATTTAATACTATCTTTGAAATGATGTATATTTATTTTTATCCATTATCATTATTCAAATCATTAAAATAAGATGAATTAATTTACTAATAGTCTAAGCCAAAGTCTATATTGCTTGGGGAAAGTATAGTGAAAAGTAATGATTTATACCAATTACATCATCATTATATTCTGATGACATATACTAATTATCAATGATAATGTTGTCATCGCTTTTGCAAAAGTTGATAGTACTGTACATTTTATTGGAAATTTGAATTATTAATAATAATAAGAATTTTTAAATATGATGAATAGTCTTATTTTTTGCCTTTCTCCTTCAGGAAATAAATCAGAAACTAGTAGAACTGCTTTAGTTTATCATGTAAATTGATAATGTTATAAATTGAATATGTTATAAATATGTATCAAATAAAAAATGGTTTTCTTGAAAAATTTTAAGTATATTTATCCAATTATTTCAGCTAAAAGAAAAATATTTTCTATAAGAGTGTTGATGTTAGAAAATATTACCTGTGATACTTGATTTAATATCTAATTAGAATGATACATGATTTAGTAGAATTTTTAGGAAATCTAATCTAACAAAAAATCTAACTATTGAAGTCATTATTTGAAGTATTGAATATAATGCTTGTTTTGTATAATAAAATTAGAAAGCAAAAACAATTGCTTTTATGAAATCTGTGCTTTATAGTGATAGGTAGTTTTAAAAATTCTCACCTACTAATACGGTACTTTATACTTTTCAGTTTTAAACTACATGAAATGTCAAATTTAAGTCTATTTTAATAATTTACATAATAGTATTTTTTTCCTGAAAACATTTTAATTAAAAATATTAAATTTGTTTTCCTTCTTTTGGTTTCATTGAAATTAAAACACAAACATATGACATTAATATACATCTTTCCTTAACTTGTACCTTTTATTACACTTTCTCTGGGAACTATTAGGTATTTTTACTAATATTCTGTTTGTGAAGTAAATCCAGTTTATAATTATAATTATTAAATTAACTAATATAAATAAATTTTCATTTATTTATATTAAGAATTTTGTAAACTAGATTTAGTATGAAATGATTCAGATATAGTGATATCAAATATAAACTAGTTTCTGTATGACTGACTATGAGTTTATTTTTGCAATGTCACCTTGAAAATATAAACAAGTGATTGCATTAATAAATTATGACATATAGTCAAAATATTTATTAATAAACTCTATTATTTTTATTTTTTTAATTGTAGATTTTATTGAGTTTAAATTATATTTAATTTTTAAATTTATTTGATTTTTGAGATGAATTTAAAAGCAGTGATGATACGATTATTTTAATATTAACTTTAAAATTTAGTGTGATGATAGGAATTTATGAATGTTCAAATAAATAAATAAATTTGAACTAAATACATTGCTAAAGGTATTAGAAAATAATTGTTAGTATTTTTTTATGATTTTATATTTTCTTTTATAAAATAATAATTAAATTTTGACATATATTTATTTGTATTCTTTTCTATATTGTAAATGAAATAAATTTGAACAATTATTATACTGTTATACCAATTTGTCAACACAGTTTGTCCTAAGTTTTATAACTTGTGTAAATCTTTTTGATACAATCATAAAGATTGCATTACCATAAAATTAAACAAAAACTATCAATTTGGATCAGAGAATTAAAATAATAAACATATAAAAAGTACTCATACATTAATAATATGTTTTATTTTCTTAAGTGCCATTTTGGCTATTTCACCACTGTTTCCAGATAAGACTTCTAATTTTTATGATATATTACTATTTTTCTTATTTTTTCTGAAGATGAGTGAATATTACAAAATCCACATATCAGAATATAGCAATATTTTATTAGTCATTCCTTATGCTATGTAAAATTTGTCTTATAGAAGAAATTCCATAAGAATCCTTACCATATATTATCTACTGTGTATGTTAAGCTTAGACTATACCAGTGGCATGCCATGACATTTGATGATAGGGAAGCTGTGTTTCTGTAAGAAGCCAACATCCAGGGGCAGTCAGTCAATTGCGCGTCAGTGATGGTTTAGGGTCCATTCGTATTGTTTATTTGATAAGCCAGTAAAAACCGTAGACTTCTTTAAATGCATTTTTAATATCACAATTACATTTCGAATCGTTAGCATTGATATCAGGGTTACAATTAAAAATAAAATAATAAAAACTTACTTGGTGAAATAAAATGNGTCTTTCTCTTTTTTTTTTTGATAGCAAAAAAAGAAAACAACATTCTAAACAACCAAGTTATTTTCTTTGTAATTAACTCCTTCATAATTACATTCCAGAGTTTACTAATTTTCCTGACTATTTGTTTTATTTTTACTAAGTTTTTACTTTTTTAATTTGTTCATGTTTTCGTTTTTATTTCATAACTTCTATATATATTAAAACATCGTGGGTATTTGTATTAATAATTAAAAAAAAACCCAGTATTTTAAATAAGTATTCCTGTTTGAATTGATTAAAAATAAACTAAAAATGGCAAAATTTTTTGGGCTACAATTTGAATAAATTGTAGACCTATAAATTCCCACTGTCTTCCGTCTGTTTGTCTATCTGTTTATCCATCTTTAATCTCGAGAACGGTATTAGATAGATGAAAACGAAGACCCGATATGAAAAGTACAGAGATAGGAGGCTTCGAGTAATTATATATTAACTTCCGGTAGAGACCGAAATTCACGTGGTTTCAATTCAAAAAATTTTCCCCCGAATAGAGTTACATACATGACCGACATGACTATGTTGTTGTAAGGAAAAGTATGATGTACGGGGGAAGACACTATTAAAGATAGAAAATATATTGTAAATGAAATAAATTTGAACAATTATTATACTGTTATACCAATTTGTCAACACAGTTTGTCCTAAGTTTTATAACTTGTGTAAATCTTTTTGATACAATCATAAAGATTGCATTACCATAAAATTAAACAAAAACTATCAATTTGGATCAGAGAATTAAAATAATAAACATATAAAAAGTACTCAAACATTAATAATATGTTTTATTTTCTTAAGTGTCATTTTGGCTATTTCACCACTGTTTCCAGATAAGACTTCTAATTTTTATGATATATTACTATTTTTCTTATTTTTTCTGAAGATGAGTGAATATTACAAAATCCACATATCAGAATATAGCAATATTTTATTAGTCATTCCTTATGCTATGTAAAATTTGTCTTATAGAAGAAACTCCATAAGAATCCTTACCATATATTATCTACTGTGTATGTTAAGCTTAGACTATACCAGTGGCATGCCATGACATTTGATGATAGGGAAGCTGTGTTTCTGTAAGAAGCCAACATCCAGGGGCAGTCAGTCAATTGCGCGTCAGTGATGGTTTAGGGTCCATTCGTATTGTTTATTTGATAAGCCAGTAAAAACCGTAGACTTCTTTAAATGCATTTTTAATATCACAATTACATTTCGAATCGTTAGCATTGATATCAGGGTTACAATTAAAAATAAAATAATAAAAACTTACTTGGTGAAATAAAATGTGTGGTGAATGTACCGGTACATACCTGGTATATTCTTCAATTGTATGAATATACTTTTAAACAAAATTATAATTAAATACAGTAGAGCGTGAATTATCTGAAAGAATTCCAGTCAGCAAATTTAAATTTTTGCCAGTGCTGTGGCACTGCAATCTTTGGCTATGTCTAGGGCTACTCAAATATTTTATGTTTTTGATACTAAATTAACTTCTGAAGTATAATTTTTTATTGTTTTTATATTTTTCAATATATTTATTTTGTTTGTACAAAATAAAAAAATAATTTTTAACGATACAATAGTCTTTGTTAGGCTTAACATCGACGAAAATTCAACACAAAGCGACACGCAACGGAGAAAAATTTCAACATGGGATA
>NW_019385324.1:33989-46037 GCF_000671375.1 Centruroides sculpturatus | reverse complement strand
GTAGTGTTGCAGAGTGTGCATACACGCGGATTGCCAAATCCCCAGGGTGTCGATACCAGTCAATGTCAAATACCTCTTTTGTTGCATAACTAGTATATCTCAAAGGATGTGACAGGGCTGTTGTAGATTTTAAACGTTTCTCACCATAGCTGTAAAAATCTAAATATGTTAAACTTAATAGTCATTTGTTTTCTAACTAATTCGTTGAACTGGAAAAATCTCTGTCTTTATTACATTAATAATACAAAGAAATCAGTCTCCACTGTACTTGGCTAGAGATGGTTCGGTTAAACTTTTGTTTAAGTAAAATTTTGGCTCTTTCATCAGGGTTTTGTTTATGTCCCCAATTCCCTAATTGCTTAATTATTTAACTACTACTTAAGTAGAAACCAGTTACTTTGTACTTGAATATTTGTAGTGTTGGGAAAAAAGTGGAAAGACAAATTTTTATGACAAATGGATACATAAATCATAAATTTAAGGAAAATAAATTCTAGAGCTTTTTCTGTTTCTTGTGCATCTCTCTCATTCATTAAATTTAGTCGTAAATTATGCTACCAAAGTAACGGTTAATTTTTTCACATTATACAAGAATTGTATATGTTTTTTTCTACATCCCCTTATAGATGGGACATATGAAATCGTAATATCACTGGTTTAACATTGAAATCCGTGAGTAATATAAGATTGGAGAGCAGAATAAAAATATCATATTTTAATGGATTTTTTAAAACTCCTGTCAACTATACAGAACTATCGTAAAAACATACTAGTAAATTCTTATCATTTGGATTAAGTTATAAATCTACTCGTGATTCACATAATCGGGCGAGGGTGGCCAAATATCTAGTAGGCAGGCAGCTAACAGTCCAGAATAGAATTGGATGCTACACGTCCAATTGTATTCTGGTAGGCGGCTAACAGTCCTGGATAGAATTGGATGCTACACGTACACCGCATCCAATTCTATCCAGTCCTGGATAGAATTGGATGCGGTATACGTGTAGCATCCACCCAAGGTTCTAGGCTTCCACCATCTAAATCGGGTGAGGTTGGTGCCCTGTAAAGCGCATGCGCGAATCTGGCTTTTCGGATGCTGACGATATAGCGCTTCCACTCCGCCACTAATATTCGAATATACAATAACAATCTTATTTTTTTTTTCACATGTAGTATAGAAATTTGTAATAAGATGCATAATGCGGTTATAATAAAATATTGTGCAATTATTTTCGTATAATTAAAATTAATATGTATTTATTTTTTAGAAAATACAAAGGAAGCGGCACATCCACCGCTTCCAATGATGGCACGCCACTGGACTATACTATTATGGTAGAAAATTCTTGACTGTTATAATTACTTATTTTTATCATTGAATCAGTTCATTTAAAGACATGTTATATTGATAAAACTATTGATTTTATGCAGCAAAATTACAGAAATAAAATTTCAAACATTGAAGGCTAATAGATTCATTGTCAAGAGAACATGTGGAAAATTTAAATAAAACTTCTAGCACAATGAATTTAAATGCTCTGCAGTCTGATTAATCAACACTATAGTTCCTCCACATAAAATAGATTATAAAGAGATATAAAGTAATAAAATAAATGAATTATTTGTTAATATTTCACTATAATTAAATAATGTTTAATCTAAAGAAAAATACAATAAAACAAACACTTAATGTTTTAGAAGTTGGAAATACTTTTTTAACCGGGATAAACATTTTTGGAATTTAGTATCCTAGCATCCCTTACTGAAAAAAAACTTTAACCAAAATTAAACATTAACAACTATATGTAAATTGAACATTCTGTTAATGTTTCTTTTATTTGCAGTTGAAATTGCTAAAAACATTTATCCTGAATTAAAAGATTTTTCCAACTTGTCTTCTAAAAAGTCATAAGTGT
Source organism: Centruroides sculpturatus (assembly GCF_000671375.1). Lineage (NCBI taxonomy): Eukaryota > Metazoa > Arthropoda > Arachnida > Scorpiones > Buthidae > Centruroides > Centruroides sculpturatus. The sequence goes on along the minus strand of NW_019385324.1, from coordinate 44,121 downwards.
TTATTTTATTACATTTTAAAATGAAAATGGAGTCATTGAAGTCCATTATGAAATAAAGTTAATGTTTTGGTTTAGAGTTTGGATATATTATGATCATTTGCTACAGTCCTAATTTATATAGCTGATCATCTCTCTAGGATTTTGAAGCATCTCTAGTAGTGATGTGCAAATCTGTTGGTTTTCAGTATCAGGTATTGGTATTTGTGCACTTGGTATACATATTACTCAATTATTTATTAGGAGGTAATTGATAAGGATTATATAATTACAAATTGATAGTGATACTTGATAGTCATACTCAAATCAAGTATTGTAATTTAAATTTCTACTCAACAGAATAGAGCTAACACAAGCAAATTAGGGTTTATCTGTTATGTATAAATTATTCTAGCTTGCATTATAGGCAGAGTTTTCAGATTTATGTGACTTGTCATACAATAGTTTTATGCCTATGATTGGTTTCATATTTAAGAAAGTTTCTGTTGAGCTTAGTAAAATAGAACAGTTATAACACTATATTATACAGTAGACCCCCCCCTATAACGCTTAGATACGTTCCACATTAATCCAATTTTACGTTATAGGAATCATTAAATACGTGAGCCAATCGCAGCCCGACACGTGTGAAGTTTACGAACTAAGGCTGTTTGAAAGGTTTTCTTCTATAAAATTAACAGATTCTAGACTAATTCCACTCAACATTTCCAAAACACGTATAACTTTTTGGGAATAATCCGTATAAACTATGCTATAAACAAAAAATTGTAGGATTACTTACCGAGTGTGCACCATTCGACTACGCCGTTGCTCAAGCTTGTTTTCGTCGTGGAACAGCGCACGAAATGGCGGCCGTGATTTCTGATAACGAATTTTTTGCAGAAAAATAACTTGACCTTTGGAGACATCATTAATATAAATAATTTTTATGGCCGTTGAATAAGAAATGTTTCTTTCACAAGAAATGTATAAAATTAGTGCTGTATTAGACTTACGGTACCTAATTTACATACTGTACAGACGATAATAAACTCAACTTACTAGCAGGGCTGTGGAGTCGGAGTCGTGGAGTTTTGATGTTTTAGCCGAAGTCGGATGGTAAGGAAAAATCAGAGTTGGAGTCGGTAGATTTTTATGCGACTTCCACAGCCCTGGCAGGGCTGTTGAGTTGGAGTCATGGAATTTTGGTGTTTTAGTCGGAGTCAGAGTTGGATGATAAGGAAAAGTTGGAGTTGGAGTCGGTAGATTTTTATGCGACTTCCACAGCCCTGGCAGGGCTGTTGAGTTGGAGTCATGGAATTTTGGTGTTTTAGCCGGAGTCAGAGTTGGATGATAAGGAAAAGTTGGAGTTGGAGTCGGTAGATTTTTACGCGACTCCACAGCTCTGCTTACTAGCCTAAACTCTCCATAGCGTGGCGCTAGACGGCGGAAATTATATATATAATTATATGTACAGTACCTAATTTATATATAATACTGTACAGACGATAGCAAACTCAATTTAGCCGCCTAAACTCTCCGTAGCGTGGCGCAGGGCGGAGGAAAGTAGTTCGGCTGCTCATCCGCTATTGGTCCAGATTCTATCACTCTTGTCGCGACATGAGTCGGCAACGATGTTTTAGGAGTTCCTTTATACGAATATTGCTACAATTTTTTCGCTACGTTATAGGAATTTTCATTATAGGAACCCACGTTATAGGGGGGTCGACTGTACTGTAACAAGTTACAGTAGACCCCCTATAAAACGGGTTCATATGATACAGATTCATATATAATGGTGAAAAAATTGTGATCGTATTCGNACTTTTCTGAGATAACATATATAATTAATATATAATTATATGTACAGTACCTAATTTATATATAATTTATATATAATACTGTACAGACGATAGCAAACTCAATTTAGCTGCCTAAACTCTCCATAGTGTGGCACTGGGCGGCGGAAAGTAGTTCGGCTGCTCGTCCATTATTGGTTTAGATTCGACCAATCTTGTCGCGACAGGAGTCGGCGACGATGTTTTACCAGTCATTTATACGAATACTGCTACAATTTTTTCGCTACGTTATAGGAATTTTCATTATAGGAACCCACGTTATAGGGGGGTCGACTGTACTGTAACAAGTTACAGTAGACCCCCTATAAAACGGGTTCATATGATACAGATTCATATATAATGGTGAAAAAATTGTGATCGTATTCGTATAAACACGCTAAAAGAGATTCATATGATATGGTAAAACGTCATCGCTGACTTGTGTCACGACAGGATTGGTCAAATCTAGACCAATAGCGGATATTGCACAAACCGTTGAGTTTAAACGAGCAGTGGACCTACTAAAAACCATTTATTATTTAAAGGCCATAAAAATTATATTTATATTAATGATGTCTCCAAAGTTCAGCAAATTTTTCGCAGAAAAATAATTTATCAAGAAACACGCGCGCCCCTGTTCGATGCACCGCTCCACGATGAAAACAAGCTTAAGCAATGGTGTCATCAAACGGTGCACACTTGGTAAGTAATCCTACAATTTTTTGTTTATAGCATAGTTTATATGGATTATTCCCAAAAAATTATACGGGTTTTGGAAATGTTGAGTCAAAATAGTCTAGAATCGATTAATTTTATGAAAGAAAACCTTTCAAACAGCTGTATTCTGTAAACTGTATATGTGCCGGGCTGTGATTGGCTCATGTATTTAAGGACTCGTAAAACACGAATTTCATAAAAAACGGAACGTATCTATTGTGTTATAGGGGGGTCTACTGTACATTAATGTGGGCTCAGCAAAAGAGTTTTATTAAGAACTTACATCTTTTCAATGAAAGGATGAAAGCTTTTTTCAGCTTCTCTAGTGTATCTGAATTTTCAGCATTACTACTAATGTAATTTGGGCCGTTATTAAGTAACCCTTGGTATTGCATTCAAGTAACCCTTATGGTTACTTGAATGCAATACCATGGCAATCAATCTGATAACTGAGTTTGCATCTAAGTGAATAATGGATAGGTAGCACATCCAGCATGATTTATATCCCATCTTGGATGGAGTGGATTTCATTATGCTATTCAGAATGATACACAATTTAAAACTTATGAATTATTCATTTCTAGAATTTTCCTTTTAATATTGAACTACCTTAATCATGAGTAATTGAAACCATGGAAACTGTACTAATAAATGCCATGAATTATCATAATTAAAAAGTCTTTATTAGCTTAGTTATTATAATTCATAACTTCTAAACTGATATCAAAATATTCATGCTCATCTTCATGCATCTGTTCTTTGTGTTTGCAGCAAGATGCCTGCCTTTCTGGAACTAAGAAATCACATAAGCCATAGATTAAATAAGGTAACCTATATTATAGCATGACCTAAATTTGTTAACTTGTTCATAACAAAATAACAGATTTTAATTACTAGAGTGCACTACTGTATAGGTCATCCTATCATTGGTTTAATCACAGCTTTAATAGTTTTTTTAACCATGGTTTTTTCCAGAAGTTACTGTTTCTGAATATTTTCTAGGAAACAACACCTTTTATATTTATATTAATTACTTACTTAGACATTAATTAATCATAAATTATTAGAAAATGTTAATGACTGTTCTGTGTAATATAATTTAGTCATTAATACCAAGACAATTAATATGCATTGTAATAATTATGATCTTTTTCTAAATTGATGATAATTTCTTGGCCTGATATAATAATACATTTTAGTATTTAATTTTGAGAAAGAATATTGGAGTAGTTTGTTTTACATAATTTAAAAATTTTTACCTTTGCGCAGACAAAACAAAAATTATATTTTTATTTAGTCTGCACAAAGTTGTTCAAAACTGTGTTAGATATTACTATAATCATGTATTAACTTTATATTTATTTAACATTATAAGTTGTTAAATATAACAAAATAATAATTAATCAACAAATTAGAACTTAGTTTATTACTATGATAATTTTAATATTCATATTATGGTCATATGCTAAAAATATTACATACAGTACAGTACATATCTACAGGAAGATCATGTAGTAGTTTATAATAATTAACAATTAACTATTATTGATTTTAGTTTTTATGTTAACTTAGTATGTATCTAAAAATGGTTGAGATCACTAATCTTCAATTATTTTCCTTTTTTTTTTCTATATGCAATATAATATAGTTCATCTAAAGTAACATTATTGTAATATTTTAATTAATGTGATACAATATCATGCTTTAAATATCTATATACTACTTGTTAGTTATCTTTTTGAACTCATGAATATGTTAGTTATCTTTATTTACTTCATGACTATGTAGATTTTTGCAAATGAAATAAAAATTTGTATTAATTAGGTTGCTGTTATAGTGTACATTTTGTTGTCTTAGTTTTATTAAACTTGGTTGTTTCTAATTAGTTACAGCAATTCCCAACCTGCAGACCTTTACAGCCGATTGCAGAGACAGAGCATATGTTAAACGATGTTTAACAACAGAACAGCCTATAGACGTTGACTGGCTGAACCGCAGTTTAAAATGTGTTGCAAAGGCGATGAGCATTTATTTCTGAATGCCCTCTAAACAAACTTTAGCAAAACATTGGCTCTTACTTTCTTGGCCATTACTCCCCTGTTTTAGGAGATGTTTGGCCGATTGGGTTATTTGTTCGTGACATCAGAAAAGGTTGCCAGCTATATTCTGAAAGCTTCCGGAAATAAAATCTTAAGGTCATCAACAACCATTGTTCGGCAATTAATGACAATCCTTTTCCATTTTGATATTTAATTTCATCACCAATACGGTTTAAAATACAAACAAATCCATGTTTAGAAAATTTATACCAAATTTGAAATTTGTCTTGGTAATAGATTTTTAAGGAATTATTTCGACATTGTATTACTGTCTCCCTTTGTAACTGTCAAAATGAATAATTTTAAATATTTTATTATTACTATTACATTTTTTTTATTTCTATAAAAAGATTTCGGTAATTATTAAAATTGTCTTGTTTGTTTAATAGAACGTTATGACTAGGGGATTAACTACAATGAACCCGAAATGCATTAATGTTTTATAACCGACATGATACTCGAATTGTAAATAAATGCATCTGATTTAAAATTAATTGTAGTTTTTGAATTCACCCATTTGAATATCGGAATTGGAACATTTAAAACAAATTTAAAGTATTTAATTTTGTTATTTTTGCTCCAAGCAATTAATTAATAAATAATTTTGTTGATTTGTACCATTTACAACATTTATCAAAGGAAAGATATTCATTTTTATCTAAACTTTTCTATGAACAAACTACCACTGGAATTAAAAAGCCCTCTAAACCTGCTGTTGAGTGAGTCTAGAAAGTAGGTTAAATAACTTGTTTCTAATCACTGTCTACATTATGGCAAGCAAGAAAAACTGTCTCTGCAATGAAATTTTTCTGAGCCATGGTCTACCTGATCTGTAAATCGCCGTCAGCCTCTAAACGTTTGTTTGCAGTTGGCTGTTAAGGTTTGCAATCAAATGACTACATATCAAATAACAATGTTCAAACTCTGATAAATAAGTTTTAAAATATACATTATTATTATTATTCCTTCTGCTTCCCAATTACTTGTTTCAGTCTGTGAACTGATACATTATTGACTGCATGTTTTTAGTTAGAATACTTGTACATGCTTAGGTATGTATTGATATGACTGATTTTTTGTATACTTTTTTATAAATTTCATGATAAATAGTTATACACAAATTGCTAATATTCATCAATAACCTGATGGTGATATAAATAGCACATTGAATATGAAAGGTTGCACAACCAGCATGAATTAGATTTAATTAAATGAAAAACAAATGTTTTCTTCTGTTTTTAACGATCATCTGTCAGGTTTAGAACTAATAGAATGCATGTATTAAAAAGAACAAAAATTTTAAAGTTTTGAACATCATGAAAATACACATATGCTCAATGTTGAGCTTAACAAGATTCTTCAAGGTTTTTAACTACAAAAAGTACTTTCAACATTTCAAAATGTCATCTTCAGGTTGAGCATATATAGCATTCAAATTACAATCTTTAAAAAAGTTTATTAAAAATTGAAACATTGTCACTGTCAAACATGTGTCCACTGTCTCTATTGCAATCAAAATTAAAATATTTTCATTAAATACAGTGGTACCTCAGGTTACGAACGCCCCAGAATACGAAATTTTCAGGATACGACATGAAATTAGAACATATTTTTGCTCCACGATACGAACAAAAACTCACCATACGACGTTACATTAGTTCGCATTTTTCATTTGTTTTTCTTACTACAGTTATTTTTTTAATGTATTACTTGGCTTTAATTTGAGTATGTTTTTCGCGTTGGAACGAATTTATTTNGATGGTTCAATAAATTTATTTGCCATCATGAATGTTTTAAAAAACAATGTTTTGAAGTTTGAAAAATACATTAAAATTTTTTGTGTGTCAATGGGTGGCTTAAGCCCCTGTAATCCACTTAATCTGTCCTTGTCTATACTTAGAAAAAAGAATGTATATTTTTAAAGTTTTCAGATGAACAAACGTGTTCAAATAATAATAATGTTGAAAAGTTTATTACTATTTAATGAAAATATTTTAATTTTGATTGCAGTAGAGACAGTGGACACATGTTTGACGGTGACAATGTTTCAATTTTTAATAAACCTTTTTAAAGATTGTAATTTGAATGCTATATATGCTCAAGGTTAACAAGCTGTTTCGCTACAGCAGCGCCAAATCCACCCCTACTGGCGAATTTAGGTACTAGTTTTTTCTTTGCCGAATCTCTTTCCCATGTCATTCTTAGTCACTGTCCCAAATTTGGCAACAGTCCGGCTGTTAGATTGCTCTACAGATGTCTCTGAGTACCATCAGTTTAAAAAAAAACACCCTGTATATTAAGTCCTCTTAAAGTTAGCAATAGGTTCTTGGAAATTGTTGTCTTTAAACAAAACTAATTTTACCATAGGCTAATTAATATAAACAAGAGTGAGTTAATTCCTACATCAAATTCCTGATCTCAAAAACATCAACAAACTTCTAAATAAAGAACCAAAATACTGTACTTCAAATATTAAACATTGAAATAAATGTGGAAAAAAAGTTGAAATTGTAATGAATACAAATTATGTTAATCAGATTTCAAGAAAATAATTCTGTACTATTTTTAGTATCTGCATTAAATAAAAAAAATGAAAGGTTTTTCTAGAAAAACTGTAGTATGAAACTTGAAATATACTGTATCAATACATAAAGTTTAGGCAATTAGAAAGTTTTTAAATTTCTAGACTAATGATTTAAAAAGTCATTGGTGCTTATTTTACTGTGCATGAGTGATGGCAGGTTAATAATAATCTTATTGAATCACATTTAATATCTCTAGCATTTAATTCCCACTTCATAGAATTAATTTTACTCCTGGTATTCATAAAGAAAATTCAATAGCAATAATTATAAACGATTGCAAATGCACTGTAGAAAATGTTATTTTTTCAAGTACAAATGTCATTTTTGAAAGAAAGATGCAGAATGTAATTGATGCACACCTTAAGTGCAATTGCACAACTCTTGACAAAATCTTTTGAATAAGTTTATTGCTCTATTTTCATAAAAATGTATATGCTTTTCTCATTTTGTTCAGTAAAGTTTCATTTTTCCTGTTGTTAAGATGTGTGCATGTATGCTTAATATAACTGTTTTGCCTGTAAAATGTATTTTTTCTCATCAACATTACAATGAATCAAATTTGAATGCATTGATGTTAAATAAGAATTGTATTCTAATGTATAGGAAATGACACAAAACTTAGGTACAGTAATACCTCAGGATACAAAATTAATCTGTTCCTAAACTGAGATTGTATCATGAAAATGTCGTAAGATGAATCATTTTTCCCCATACATGTAAACCCATACATGTAAACCAAATAATTCGTTTCAACACGAAAAAAACACTCGAATTAAAACTAAGAGGTACATTGAAAAAAATAACTTTAGTAAGGAAAACACTGAAAAATGCATTTTGTAGTTGTAAATGTATAAATAACCATAATAGAATAATAATTGATTTTAAAAAATGTAGTTTTATTTGCACTTTACCTTTGAGGATAGACGACGGTGGAGGTGTAAACTGGTGGCAGAGGAGAGGGAGAAGGGAAATGATACTAAAACTTATTGTTACATTTTGTTATGTAAGTTAACTTAAAAATAACTTAACACTAATTTTTTTATCTTTTCTGTTTTATATATTTTTTAAAATTTTTTATTCACTGCTTTTTGCTTTCTTTCCTTCACTTCCACCAGCACTTTCACTGGATAGAGGTCGCTTGGTAAAATATCTATCCAAAGAGGTTTGGCTTTGCCTACTTTTTAAAATGTTTCTAAAATGACTTAGGAAAATGTCATTAAACTGAGCAGCAGTACGGCCAGTGTGAACCTTTTTGGGATGTTTCTTTTCAATAAAATCAGTCACTTTCTGATAATATCTTAATATTTTCTTTATCAAGCAAGATTTTTCCACGATGAAGCAAACACATGGACTGAGACTGATGAACAGAAGGAACATGTGATCATGGCAGTGGCGCTGCGAACTAATGTAATGCCATATGGTGAGTTTTTGTTCGTACCGTGGAGCAAAAATATGTTCGAATTTCATGTTGTATCCTGAAAATTTCATATGCTGAAGCATTCGTATCCTGAGGTACTACTGTATTTAATATCTTTTTGGTTAGATTATTAGGAAAATAGTAAATCTATTTCCTATATTTACTACAACTGTGTATGAGAAATTTGCACAATTTTTACAAAATGATTTCACAAGCAAAGAATGAATGGGATTAGATTTTTTGTCATTAAATATTAATAAATTTAAATAAGTTTCAAATGAAATATTCTTATTATATTACTGAAATATATAGAATGTTGTTACGTATTCAAATTCTTTTGTTTGTTGCCTGAAGAAGACAATTTTGTATTTGTCGAAAGTGCTTGTTGTTCTTAATTTCATATTAAAAACCTATTTAACACCAACAGACAATATAAATTTCAGTAATATTATAAGATATTGGCATGCCCTAGAGGTAAACGCATATATTTTGTAATATTCTTATTTAATTCTACAATAATAAACATGCTTGCTAAAATTCCTGGATGAAAATGCTTAAATTTGAAAATGAAATGTTAATTATAATTTGTATATTATTCATGTAATAAAATATGCACTAATGCATGGTTAATAGTAATTTCATCTAACTTTGTTTTAAGAAATTTCTGATTATAGAGAAAGGATTAAAAAATTTATAAATTTTAAATTTCATTGACTCTGATATATCAACAAGATCTTGATATTTTTATTATCTAAAGTTGTTAATTGTACAACAGATAAAATGAACCTTGGTAAATTGCTTTTTAAATTTATTAGTGATGTAATGAATATTTGGTTACTATTCAGTATTCAGCCTATTTTTCGCTATTTGGCCGAATACCAAATATTTAATCACTATTCAGCTGAATACCGAATACCTAAAAACAGGAGTAAGAAATAACAAAAACACAGTAAATTAATCATTTTGGTGTTTAGATTTAATGCTATAGGGTTAGTGTTGTTTGTTTATATTTATTTATACTTATAACATGCACAAAATAAAAAAGAAAATAATATTAGTCACATGTACTGTATTCACAATTTATAATTACAAAGATCAGCATATGTACACACCTATTTGTTCGAGAATCGTTGCACATCTGAGGATCTGGGCCTGCCTATCCTTCTTTTTAAGCGCTCGTCTTTGCACTTCCCTTTCTCTTTCCTCTATCATTCTAGTCCATGTATGCCTATGCATACATCATAATACACCCTCATGATACTTTCGATTCGTCACTTTTCTGTCGTAGATTTCCCATTTTACAATTATGTGACTCATAGCCTGGTGATAACGGAGAAAAGAGACAGACAGGACATCGGTATAAGTCACAGTTATGATTTCACAGATTCGAGACAGCTTGGTAGCCCGAACAGCCCCAGGCTTTCGCCCATGCACGCTAAGTTTCTTTCATTACAAGCATTTAGCTTTCCGAAGTCTATGACAACAATTGTTTGGCATTGA
>NW_019385324.1:28454-33182 GCF_000671375.1 Centruroides sculpturatus | reverse complement strand
AATTACTAGAAATTATTGAATTATTATTGGAAAATGAAAAAAGAATTTAGGTTATAAATTTTCAATAAGCATAAAAATAATTTTAGGCTGACTCACCTTAGTTTTGCTTGTTAATTTAAAGTAATAACATATTACAATAGTTTCTTGTACTTATAAACATTTTGTTGTTACGTATTCAAATTCTTTTGTTTGTTGCCTGAAGAAGACAATTTTGTATTTGTCGAAAGTGCTTGTTGTTCTTAATTTCATATTAAAAACCTATTTAACACCAACAGACAATATAAATTTCAGTAATATTATAAGATATTGGCATGCCCTAGAGGTAAACGCATATATTTTGTAATATTCTTATTTAATTCTACAATAATAAACATGCTTGCTAAAATTCCTGGATGAAAATGCTTAAATTTGAAAATGAAATGTTAATTATAATTTGTATATTATTCATGTAATAAAATATGCACTAATGCATGGTTAATAGCAGTTTCATCTAACTTTGTTTTAAGAAATTTCTGATTATAGAGAAAGGATTAAAAAATTTATAAATTTTAAATTTCATTGACTCTGATATATCAACAAGATCTTGATATTTTTATTATCTAAAGTTGTTAATTGTACAACAGATAAAATGAACCTTGGTAAATTGCTTTTTAAATTTATTAGTGATGTAATGAATATTTGGTTACTATTCAGTATTCAGCCTATTTTTCGCTATTTGGCCGAATACCAAATATTTAATCACTATTCAGCTGAATACCGAATACCTAAAAACAGGAGTAAGAAATAACAAAAACACAGTAAATTAATCATTTTGGTGTTTAGATTTAATGCTATAGGGTTAGTGTTGTTTGTTTATATTTATTTATACTTATAACATGCACAAAATAAAAAAGAAAATAATATTAGTCACATGTACTGTATTCACAATTTATAATTACAAAGATCAGCATACGTACACACCTATTTGTTCGAGAATCGTTGCACATCTGAGGATCTGGGCCTGCCTATCCTTCTTTTTAAGCGCTCGTCTTTGCACTTCCCTTTCTCTTTCCTCTATCATTCTAGTCCATGTATGCCTATGCATACATCATAATACACCCTCATGATACTTTCGATTCGTCACTTTTCTGTCGTAGATTTCCCATTTTACAATTACGTGACTCATAGCCTGGTGATAACGGAGAAAAGAGACAGACAGGACATTGGTATAAGTCACAGTTATGATTTCACAGATTTGAGACAGCTTGGTAGCTCGAACAGCCCATGTGCACGCTAAGTGACTTTCATTACAAGCGTTTAGCTTTCTGAAGTCTATGACAACAATTGTTTGGCATTGATGGCTGCAAATTTCACACCAATAAGCTACCTCGACTTGTTCGATTATGTTATCAACTCAATTTCATATTTATTTTCACATTTTCACTTTGCAGTCCTTCTCTGTTCTTTTTCCGTTATTTACACGTGTAGGTCATTTCATTGTTATCCACATTTGATATCATCACTTATCACATACTGCCATGACACTCATGTCTGTCCACTACAACTGTCAAGAATTAACGCGATTGGCAAAGCATAGTGACAGCGGGCCAATAGAGAGCAGGGTCCTTGCCATAATGCGGTTTGTGCGCCAATTTTTGTATGTGCGTTAATCGAGCCAAATAGTTTGGCTGAATATTTGGCTATTCGGCCACGCTTCTGGCCAAATATTCTGTATTTGGCCTCAAGCCGAATATACTATTCGTTGCAACACTAAAATTTATCTCTATACTTTGTGCATATTTCTTCAGTTGTTAAATTTACTTAATAATGAAAAATAATGTTTATCTATCAACAAAAAAGAATACCACTAATTGAAGACATGAGTGGTTGAAGTTGTTACAATCATTCAAAACCCATTTGTCGTGAATAGAGGAAGATGCAATGTATCAGTCTTTCACATACCATCACCAAAGATCTCAGAAGTTAAATGACTAATACTCTCTGCAAAACACTATTTTATGGATATATTTATACTGAAATAATTATGTAAATAAAGTCTTGAATATCAATTCACTTAGAACTTTGATTTTGTAATATAACATTTTCATCCACTCATATCTTTATGTTATTTTTTCAAGTACAAATGTCATTTTTGANGAAATTGTTAATTAACTGAGTTGTCTAGTTATATAAGAGAGTCTACAAGTTGCTAAGCTAACATGATTGGAATTACTAGAAATTATTGAATTATTATTGGAAAATGAAAAAAGAATTTAGGTTATAAATTTTCAATAAGCATAAAAATAATTTTAGGCTGACTCACCTTAGTTTTGCTTGTTAATTTAAAGTAATAACATATTACAATAGTTTCTTGTACTTATAAACATTTGTACTTTGGACAGATAAAGCAATGAATATCTTATCTCTTGATTGTGAATTTTATAGGTGAATCCAATAGTGATAGTGCTCCTGATGATCATGATTGTGATTTTGAGCCTGCACTAGAATTTGATGACACAGAATTAGTACAGGCAACAAAAGCAGGTAAATTTTATTTTTAATAAGATATATTAACTTGTTTTGCTCTAATAAATATTGCAAATTTTGATTTTTTTTTTCTAAATAATATAGAAATATTTAATCAATTTATATCTGATATATAAAGTTTTTTTAACAAAAATACATAAAATTGGTATATGTTTAAAATTAATGTTGATTTGTAATTTATGTATATTTAATGTAATACATAAATATTGAGATTTCGAAATCTTATGATAATAGATGATAAGTCTTATTTTTATTTTTGCTTGAGGAAATTCAAACTATTAATTATTTATATTTGTTTTTATATTCATAGAATTAGAAATGGATAAATCATCTGAACAAGATGATGATCCATTATTGGAATCACCTATGTCAGATGGTATAATGGATGAAAACTTTGAGGATGTCCTTAGTTTAAATTTTAACAAGGATATTGATGTGGAAATAGCAGAGGAAGCTATTGATTTTTCAGATATTGCCAAATATGGAATTGTTGAAATAGCAGGTAATAATGAATAAGCATACAGTTTAATAAATAGTTAATTTTGATTCAGAATAAGTATGTTTATTGCATATGTAATGTTTTAGAATTAGTTTAATTTATATAAGTTATTTTTAATTTTCTAATGCTTAAATTTTAAATTGTGTTAACTGTTTTTTCTCTTATGTTTTGAACAATTCTTTTCCAAAATAAACACCACTTATTAAAATTCAAAATAACTGATATGTAGATGCATGATACAAAAATTCTTGAATATTTTTATAGTGAAATTATTTTTCTGGATCTTAAATGATAATTTATAAATGATCTAGAAAAGAATGTTCTAAATTTATTAAAGAAACATTTCATTGAATTCAACAAATTATTAGAAAAGTTGAAGTCCAACAGACTATATAATCCAAATTAACCGTAAATAAAGATATTCAATGAGATTGAAAGTGTGTCTTTTTTGTTTGTTTGATATATTACTTATATCTTGAAATGAAAAAATTGTCATCTTAATGACATATATGACAGTAATAGCAAAGTAGTGAGTGGCAAAGCATGTTTTACTTCCTTCTAAAAAAAAATTTTAAATTACAATAGATTCTATTTATTTTATTAACAGATAATGTTATTAGAATTAGTAGGTCTTCAAACATACAAGTTAAAATACATTATAAAACTTTGCATATGTGAGAATCTGGGGCCAATACTTTTTGTTTAAATTGATAAAATTTAAAAATTTTAACAAACAAAACCTTTTTGTTTTTGTATTTGAGTCACAGAGAGACTTTCGTTTTAGAAGGAAGTTCCTGAGGAGAGATGTTGACTTTGATATCAAAGCAACAAGAAAGCTCCTTGTTGCTTCTTTCCTCAGGTGACTTGTATCGTCCCTAATTATTGGTCGGACAAAATCCTATAAATAGGGCCAAACACACATCAATGCTGCAACTGGAAACCAAACTCTCAAGAAAGTTCATGTCCAAACCAAAAGAGTTTTCTGCCAAATGCAAGAAACCACAGCCAGCCTTGCCAACGATTAAGAAAATAAGGAACTGAAATTAAGTATTACATTTAACTCAAATATGTAAACTCTCTCTCAGGATAGATGTAGTGAGTTAGAGAACTAAAATCCTCACACACTTGATTGTTGAACCGTTGTTTTATCATAGTCGTCATTTATTTATTTATATATATATATATTTATTTATATATATATATAAATGACGACTATGATAAAAATTACACCCATTTTTATGCTAGTGGAGTCTTGGCCTAAAGCAACGGTTAAAACTGATAACAGATGCATATTATAGCTACATGAAGCAAGAAAACAGAACTTAAAATCTCTTTACCTAAAGATAACAACAATAACTGAATTTCAATTACAATGTGAAACGAGGAATTCTGGGTTAACCCCTTTTTCACATACAGGATGGTAAATAGTTGAGAAGAAGATTCATCAAAATCTTCTTGTGATTCCTGACACCAGTTAGGATAAACTAGTTGTGTCCTAACTCGCAATTAAATTAACTGTCTTCTGATTGGCTGAAGATATAATAACAACTTGACTGGAATTTTAGGAGGGTTTATTAAATACAAAAATTATTACATGGTTCGTAAGCCAATGATAGAGTTAGGCATTAAATCAACTAAGTGGCAAATAAGCATATAACTATTATTTATTATAGGAGATTATAACTATTATATTAGTTATATTA
>NW_019385324.1:26336-27857 GCF_000671375.1 Centruroides sculpturatus | reverse complement strand
TTCCAAAATAAACACCACTTATTAAAATTCAAAATAACTGATATGTAGATGCATGATACAAAAATTCTTGAATATTTTTATAGTGAAATTATTTTTCTGGATCTTAAATGATAATTTATAAATGATCTAGAAAAGAATGTTCTAAATTTATTAAAGAAACATTTCATTGAATTCAACAAATTATTAGAAAAGTTGAAGTCCAACAGACTATATAATCCAAATTAACCCTAAATAAAGATATTCAATGAGATTGAAAGTGTGTCTTTTTTGTTTGTTTGATATATTACTTACATCTTGAAATGAAAAAATTGTCGTCTTAGTGACATATATGACAGTAATAGCAAAGTAGTGAGTGGCAAAGCATGTTTTACTTCCTTCTAAAAAAAATTTTAAATTACA
Organism: Centruroides sculpturatus; assembly: GCF_000671375.1. Lineage (NCBI taxonomy): Eukaryota > Metazoa > Arthropoda > Arachnida > Scorpiones > Buthidae > Centruroides > Centruroides sculpturatus. The sequence continues at coordinate 27,458 of NW_019385324.1, read as the reverse complement.
ATAGATTCTATTTATTTTATTAACAGATAATGTTATTAGAATTAGTAGGTCTTCAAACATACAAGTTAAAATACATTATAAAACTTTGCATATGTGAGAATCTGGGGCCAATACTTTTTGTTTAAATTGATAAAATTTAAAAATTTTAACAAACAAAACCTTTTTGTTTTTGTATTTGAGTCACAGAGAGACTTTCGTTTTAGAAGGAAGTTCCTGAGGAGAGATGTTGACTTTGATATCAACGCAACAAGAAAGCTCCTTGTTGCTTCTTTCCTCAGGTGACTTGTATCGTCCCTAATTATTGGTCGGACAAAATCCTATAAATAGGGCCAAACACACATCAATGCTGCAACTGGAAACCAAACTCTCAAGAAAGTTCATGTCCAAACCAAAAGAGTTTTCTGCCAAATGCAAGAAACCACAGCCAGCCTTGCCAACGATTAAGAAAATAAGGAACTGAAATTAAGTATTACATTTAACTCAAATATGTAAACTCTCTCTCAGGATAGATGTAGTGAGTTAGAGAACTAAAATCCTCACACACTTGATTGTTGAACCGTTGTTTTATCATAGTCGTCATTTATTTATTTATATATATATATATTTATTTATATATATATATAAATGACGACTATGATAAAAATTACACCCATTTTTATGCTAGTGGAGTCTTGGCCTAAAGCAACGGTTAAAACTGATAACAGATGCATATTATAGCTACATGAAGCAAGAAAACAGAACTTAAAATCTCTTTACCTAAAGATAACAACAATAACTGAATTTCAATTACAATGTGAAACGAGGAATTCTGGGTTAACCCCTTTTTCACATACAGGATGGTAAATAGTTGAGAAGAAGATTCATCAAAATCTTCTTGTGATTCCTGACACCAGTTAGGATAAACTAGTTGTGTCCTAACTCGCAATTAAATTAACTGTCTTCTGATTGGCTGAAGATATAATAACAACTTGACTGGAATTTTAGGAGGGTTTATTAAATACAAAAATTATTACATGGTTCGTAAGCCAATGATAGAGTTAGGCATTAAATCAACTAAGTGGCAAATAAGCATATAACTATTATTTATTATAGGAGATTATAACTATTATATTAGTTATATTA
>NW_019385324.1:8108-26094 GCF_000671375.1 Centruroides sculpturatus | reverse complement strand
TTCCAAAATAAACACCACTTATTAAAATTCAAAATAACTGATATGTAGATGCATGATACAAAAATTCTTGAATATTTTTATAGTGAAATTATTTTTCTGGATCTTAAATGATAATTTATAAATGATCTAGAAAAGAATGTTCTAAATTTATTAAAGAAACATTTCATTGAATTCAACAAATTATTAGAAAAGTTGAAGTCCAACAGACTATATAATCCAAATTAACCCTAAATAAAGATATTCAATGAGATTGAAAGTGTGTCTTTTTTGTTTGTTTGATATATTACTTACATCTTGAAATGAAAAAATTGTCGTCTTAGTGACATATATGACAGTAATAGCAAAGTAGTGAGTGGCAAAGCATGTTTTACTTCCTTCTAAAAAAAATTTTAAATTACAATAGATTCTATTTATTTTATTAACAGATAATGTTATTAGAATTAGTAGGTCTTCAAACATACAAGTTAAAATACATTATAAAACTTTGCATATGTGAGAATCTGGGGCCATTACTTTTTGTTTAAATTGATAAAATTTAAAAATTTTAACAAACAAAACCTTTTTGTTTTTGTATTTGAGTCACAGAGAGAGTTTCGTTTTAGAAGGAAGTTCCTGAGGAGAGATGTTGACTTTGATATCAACGCAACAAGAAAGCTCCTTGTTGCTTCTTTCCTCAGGTGACTTGTATCGTCCCTAATTATTGGTCGGACAAAATCCTATAAATAGGGCCAAACACACATCAATGCTGCAACTGGAAACCAAACTCTCAAGAAAGTTCATGTCCAAACCAAAAGAGTTTTCTGCCAAATGCAAGAAACCACAGCCAGCCTTGCCAACGATTAAGAAAATAAGGAACTGAAATTAAGTATTACATTTAACTCAAATATGTAAACTCTCTCTCAGGATAGATGTAGTGAGTTAGAGAACTAAAATCCTCACACACTTGATTGTTGAACCGTTGTTTTATCATAGTCGTCATTAAATTATTTATATATATATATATTTATTTATATATATATATAAATGACGACTATGATAAAAATTACGCCCATTTTTATGCTAGTGGAGTCTTGGCCTAAAGCAACGGTTAAAACTGATAACAGATGCATATTATAGCTACATGAAGCAAGAAAACAGAACTTAAAATCTCTTTACCTAAAGATAACAACAATAACTGAATTTCAATTACAATGTGAAACGAGGAATTCTGGGTTAACCCCTTTTTCACATACAGGATGGTAAATAGTTGAGAAGAAGATTCATCAAAATCTTCTTGTGATTCCTGACACCAGTTAGGATAAACTAGTTGTGTCCTAACTCGCAATTAAATTAACTGTCTTCTGATTGGCTGAAGATATAACAACAACTTGACTGGAATTTTAGGAGGGTTTATTAAATACAAAAATTATTACATGGTTCGTAAGCCAATGATAGAGCTAGGCATTAAATCAACTAAGTGGTAAATAAGCATATAACTATTATTTATTATAGGAGATTATAACTATTATATTAGTTATATTATATATATTGAGTATTATATATATATATTATATTTTGTATTATACTGGAGTATTATATATATATATTATTATATATTGAGTTATATTATTATAGGAGATTATAAGTATTATATTAGTATGACAACAATAACTGAATTTCAATTACATTGTAATTGAAATTCAGTTATTGTTGTTATCTTTAGGTAAAGAGATTTTAAGTTCTGTTTTCTTGCTTCATGTAGCTATAATATGCATCTGTTATCAGTTTTAACCATTGCTTTAGGCCAAGATTCCACTAGCATAAAAATGGGTGTAAAAGCCCTTGCCATAAAAGCCCTTGCCATAAAAGCTTTTAATCACATGACCATGATATTTTATGCCTGAGCAGGTTGTAAAACCAGAGTAAAAGTGAGTTGAGCAGTGTTCAACTTTTGACGCAAGTACAGCCATAAAACAGTCCATTCACCAATCAGAAGTCAGTGAAATCTAGATCATTGTAACACAGTAGTACAAAAATGGCAGAAAATGAGGTTTTGTTTATGTTCTCTTGTGGCTACTCTGGAATAGATCTGGAAAGATTTATCGAAAACATCCAAAAGTATTCGTGTATCTACAACAAGAGGTATCCCGATTATAATAATATTGCATGTTTTATCCATTATGGATGCCTAAAACATGCAATATGGACAGCCAAAGGAAAATTCTTCAATTTAGAGGATTATATAATAAAAAAGCTAAGCTTATAAGTGCTGTATATTATCTTAATAATATGATAATAAAAGTTAATACAGTAGAACCTCGATTATCCAGACTAATTGGGGATGAAGGTAGTCTGGATAAGGAAAAATTCAGATAATCGAAACAAATACTTTAATTTGTCTTTTAATGATAATACAACACATTTTCTTTTCGATGACATATCAGTAATATTAAAAATAAATACTGTATTTAAATCGTGATCAAATTTTCAAGAAACAAACGTTTGTACTGACCAGTGCTAACAGACTACCTATTGTTTAAAAGCCCTCTGGTGGCACAAGAAGATGGATTTTATAAAATAAAAAGCAGTTGAAACTGCATTTTTATGAATAAAAATTTGACAAGTTTTATGACAACTAAAACTTTTTCATCGCATTCGTGGCTTTTAAGTAATGCATAAACCTTCGAGGCGCGAGGCCCTTCAGACCATGAGGCATAGGTGGTAGCCCACGTTGCCCATATGCCGCCCTTGGTCATAGAAATGATGTAATTTGAATATAAATTATTTATAAATACGTATGTCAAGTTATATTTTTATTATGACGCAAAATATATTTAAGAGTTTACGACCACTGTGCTGGGTGAGACGTTGTTGAAACAAAAAAAGTTGTTCACTCCATCACATACATAAACAGTATCATAATTCGCCAAGTGCAAATCAGCAGATTCGTAAAATTTTTGTTTATTTTGAACAATCTGGATAATTGAAACTTTGGATTATAGAGGTCCGGATAATCGAGGTTCTACTGTATATGAAAGTAAAGATATTATTTTTATTACATTTGTAATTATAGTACAGAAAAAACTCGTAGAATGTAATAATTGTCTTTATATTGGTGTATCACATATAGAACCATCTTTCGTTTCCACCAATTCATGTGCGAAGAAGTATTTACTTTTGACACTTGGGGCAGCACCGTCACCGTAGAAACTTCGCTAGCTGGACCTCCACTGCAATCCAGATGCAAATGCAAATAGGTCACATGATTAAAAGTTTTTATAGTGAAGGTTTTTATGCCCTTTTTTATGCTAGTGGAGTCTTGGCCTTAGTTATTAAATGTTATCATTTAAATTGTTACTTAAGATACATTGTTTAAACTGCTGGCGTTACACTAGTTGTTTAAAATTTATAGAGGATAAATAATACCGGATGAAGTATATATTTAATAACAATATTAATCTTCAAATATTATACCACATTTTTAAATTGTTTTAAGGTTTTTCTTAATGTCAGTCAATAATAATAAGCCAAACAATCACAGTATTCAAATGGGCTTTGATGTTTATAGATGTCAATCAATAAATTAGAATTACTTCTAATTGTAGTGTTTATACTTACTTACTTAATATTATTAGTCAGTTATTGTTATTACTTTAGGCGGGTCTCAATGTGATTATAATAAGCAATCTATTGTGCAACTACTGTATTTTACAACATATAAAACACACCTTTATTTCAACATAGAATTTTTAGTAAATATCTAGTACTGTATATTTAAGCTATCTTGTATCCTTGGCACTTGGCCCTAAAAATGTTTTAATTATTCTGGTTAAAAAAATGTAAAAATTAGAATGAACACTTTCATTTATCAGAGAAAAGAGGAATTTAAAGAAGTAATTTACAATTAAAATTTACTATAAATTGTTTGTCATGTTTCTGAGTTTTAGTGTTTGTTTCAGTACTAAAACTACATTTGTGTGACTAAAACCATGCTACTTTATCATTTAAAGTACTCTTGCTTGCTTTGTATTAGTGTAAAGTGTTAGCTATTCCAAATATATATATGCTATATGCAGACTCACCATGTATGGTTTCAAGTTTGTTATTGGTAATTTGAAAAAGAATAGAAAATATGTAAAATAATTCTTAATTTCACTGTAAATATCACCATTTTTAAAGGTGCATGAAATCATGCAGCATCTTGCTGAATAATGCTCATTCTGGAAAAGTATTACTGTGCTTTCTTTGTTTTGTACTAAACACTGGTACTTACATTAGTCTTTGTCCAGAGTTGTCACTTATAATATGTCATATTCATATGATATCAGCATTTCTCGGTCTCATTTATGCTAATTACTTTGCAAGCATGGCTCCAAAATGCATGGGTAGTGATATTGGCAACTTTGATAGGCACTTAACAGCTTTTCTTTGACTTATTTTAGAGGGGAAAATAGTAAAATTTTAGTTTCAGTGAGAGAAGAAACAAAAAGGTCTGCTTCCAAAAATTTTTTGTTTTGATAATTTACAAAATTATGCTTTCATTATTAATCAATTAATATTGGGCAGAGATGTATTTAGGAGGTGCTTATGATGCTGCACCACTCAGCTGATACCAAAGCAATCAGTTTTGTTACTTTAAATAACTAAAAATAACTGTAATGCATATTGCATGATTTCAATTAGATAAGATCTAATAATAGGTAAAGAAAAGTAATTATAAGGTATTTTAATAACATTTTCTGAGAAAATGAAAAGGAGCACATGTTTTGGTTTTACTTAATTCTGCCTTCAGCGGAACTCATATTTTGGAAATCCTAGATATGCCACTTATACAGGGTTTGCTATTTTACACAAATTTTTGCTTATAAAAACATTTTAGAATGTATTGGCCAAGCATGGCATTGGTCTACTATATATATAAAAAGCAAGTTACCAGTATTTTATTTCTATTGAACATAAAGCAGATAAGCATAGAAGAATTCCTTTACAATTAAAATATTGTACATGATTACCATGCATGGAGAAGTTGCTGAGACAAAACAAAAAGCATTCTACAATTAAAATCTTTAATAACTATGAATACCGATACATGCAATATTTTATTGTTAATTGTCTACTTGGACTTTACTTATTAATAGGNATCATGCAATAATAAATAAAATAAGAAAAAATCCATATATTAAGATATTTTATTTTTTTTATGTATTTATATGTATATAATACAAATATATGTCTATCATTTGTTCTGTGCATTATAGGAAATTTAAAGGTGCTTTTTGAAATCAAGAGGATTTTTCTATGGGAATCACCTATTTTAATGCTGGAGCTATAAAAAATATTTTTGCTGGGTAGTGTTACTTTCAGCAAAAACTTCCTACAAAAATTTCTACTAGCAAGAAATTCCAGCAAAAAGATATCCCACAAGATCCTTCCAGATTCATACAATATCTTACCAAATAAAATCCTACAATGACAAAATCATACTGTCCTAGTTTCCTACCAAAGGAAAAACAATATATATAAACTTAGCATTAAAATAAATTTTTTAAATGTTTACTATTGAACATATTCACATGTTTGTTATAAAGGTAACTTTATGCAGAAATCGTGGGTTATATAAAAATGAAAACAGAATTTAATCATAAAGCTTTATTCTTAATTTATTCAAAAATAAATAATGATATTCCACAAGGTCCATTTCAGTATATCAACTGATCACCATTAGAAGCTGTTGATTTATTACCTTCTCCACATTTAAATAATAAACAGTATTACTGTTGCAGCATTGAATTATTCTATTATTATTCAATTAAGTAATACTGAAATATTGAAGCAAATACTTTCAACCTCTAGTATCATCATCACTGAGCCATAATTGTATTCTTGCTATGGCTGCCAATCAAGAAAACAAACTTCCTGTTTATTTGCTAGGCCTAAGACAGGGGTAGTAAACCTGTGGCATATATGAAGAAATCATCTATCATGTAATATATCACAAGTTTTTGTTTTGTCACCTGTCTTTTTCAATCATCCTTTAGGTTTATCACCTGATCATCTTTTATTTCAATCAGCTTCTTTATATTTATTCTAATTAAAGCATATTCATTTAATTTCTTTAGATATCATTATTCAAAGTCTAAAACTTCAGCATGCATGAATATTCTTAAAAGTAAGTATGCTTACTATTTGGAACATGCACTCGAAAGGGTTCACCATCTCTGGTCTAGAAAATTTAAGTCAGTGTTTCCCACCTTTTTTGTGCTATGCCCCACCTAAGCCTTTCTAAAATTCTTATGCCCCCCTAACATATACAGCAGCTATATGGTTAACTTAAACTCTGGACAAGTCCATTTTCAAATTTTCCCCCTTAACAATTGAATTGTCCCCCTGTGGGGCTTGGGCCCCATGTTGGGAAACACTGATTTAAGTTGTACTTCTTTCATTTTATTTTTAAAGCTTGGGAATTATTACAAAGTAATGCAAATGCTACATTCCCTTATTGGTGCAGAGTTTAAAAGCTAAAGGAGCAGGTAATCGATTTTCATCCACAATATCAAAATTATTCTCAACATACAATATAAAAATTAAACAGGGCAAGTCCCTCTCTCCTCCATATCCCGTGGCATACTTCAAGGATACCCCCTTTCACCCTACTTATTTAATTTCTAATATTTTATTGTTAATTGTCTACTTGAACTTTACTTATTAATAGGGCTTTATACTGGTGTTTAAAGATCGGCACAGTACTGAAAGTTAATTCAGGAGAGAACAAACTTTCTTTATTATATGACCTGTAGTAATAATTTCTGTACACATATTATACGTGTTTCGGGCTAGCATGCCCCTCATCAGCAGTATTACCACTTAACACTAAAAGTAACAATAACAAACAGATAAGTTACTGTATAATTTAAAAAAATTTTTCCTTTAACCAATAAATTATAATTTTAAAACTTACTGTAAATACATATTCCAATCCTGAATATAAATGGATCTTTCACTTTTTTACAATTAATCATTTTACTGTATAAATTAAAATCAAATAAATATATTAAATAAAGGCTGTAAATTATTAAAATCAAACAACATCACATAAGAAAATCAACTCACATCAAGGCTTCATTTGTCACCATTCAACAGTGTCATGAAAAGAAGACTGTTAACTATGCTTTTTTATAAACGTCATCAAGTATGGTGCTCCAAGATTGGTGGATTATACGACCTAAATTATTATTTATTCTATTTATTTCTTTCTTTATGTTTAAATGTTCATATAATTGACGTTTATAATTATTTGATTCTTTTTTCTTAATTTTTATAGTATTTTTGTCAATTTGGCACCCATAACTGTTGCAGTATTCTGCTACTGCAAAATTTGCATAATTATCCCTTATTGCACGTATGTGCTCTTTTATTCTTGTGCTCAATTTTATTTCTGTTTCTCCTATATAAGTTTTGACTGGATCACAGCTGCAATTGAATGAATACACAATTTCTTTTTCTTCCATTAAATCTAATTTTTTATCTGACCTATGATATAAATATCTTTTAAATAAATTATTTTTTTCCAGTATTAAATTCACTTTTCCATTTAGTATATTTTTCACTCTTTCAAATAATTTAGGTACATACATCAAATTTACACATTTTTTATCTTTTTTAAAATTTCTATTTTTATTATCATTATTATTAGTTACTATGCATATGTAGCTAGAACTATTTCTAAGATTAACAGCACCAAACCTTTCTCACTAATTTCTAGCCTTATTAACAAGAGTACAAACGTTTTCGGCCTTCTTAATAGGCCTTCCTCGGGTACACTGTGGAGCGTCGGTTAGAAGAAGTTTAAATNAAAGAAAAATAAATATTTTATTAATAATGAAACAAAAATAAATTTAGATGAACAAAACTTAATCAAATTTCTTTTATTACTTTTATAAATCATCTCTATTTAACCTTGTTTTCTTAACATTATATACAGTTGAAATACATTGAAGATCATCGCACCATTCAAAATTATTACTAAAATCATAATTTCTTACTTTAAGTGTTTTAAGAATTTCTATTACTTTATTAACATTTTTAAATAAAATTGTTTTATATAGGCTAATTCATTATATTCCCAGTCATAGAAATAAAATAACGGGGTTTAATAATAGTTTTCGAAGGATTAGACAGAACTGGAAAAACAACTCAGTCATAAACCTTGTTAAAAGTATAAATGCTATAAATATAAAAGGTAAATATTATAAATTTCCGAATGTAAACAAAAAATGGCGAGGAAATAATAAAAAAAAAATTTTTAAATATGATAAAAATGAACAATTAAAAAATATAAAATATATTCATTTCTTATTTTCATTAAACAGAAAGAAAGTAAAAGATGATATTCTCAACAATATTAATATTTAAATTTATTGTATAATAGATAGATACGTGTATTCTGGAATTGGTTATACTTTAACAAGATATATTTTGTTAAGAAAATGTAAGGTAGATATAAGTTTAGAAGAGGAAGAGAAAAATTTACTGAACTAAAGGATGATGATTGTATGCTTATACCTGATTTAGTTTTCCTTTTGGATGCTGTCTTAGATATAATTAAAAAACAGAAAGGATTTCGCTGCTGATATATTCGAGAGACAAGAATTCCAAAGGACTGTAAAAGAAAAATATAAAATGTTTTTAAATTTTAATATAATAAGAAATGACGATATAAAAATAATAAAAGAAAAGGTATTAAAAACTTTTCTTTCATTTAAATGGATATGATAAATAGTAGAAGAACTTTTAGATTTGAAAAAATAGATATTACTGAAGAAGAAAAACAAGAAGAGGTAGTAATAATTTTTTTATATAAAAGCTGTATAGAAACCTAACTAAATGCTTTCCCTGTCCTAAAAATAAAGCAAAAAGTTCTCCTATAGTCCAAATTGGATATGGAAAGTTAAAAAAATAATGTTCATTCAGTTTCACAGCTTCTTGAGAAAGCAAATTGACAAGTTAAAATATGACATTTTTGTTTTCTCCATAAATAAATTTTTATCATCTTTATTTCTGTAAAAATCTTTATTAATACCAATAATAGAGTTGGTCTGTAATTAAATGGTGTAGAAGGATTTTTTTTTATATATTATAAGTAAGATTACTTGATTCTAGCTTAAAGGTATTGAAGATGTATATAATAGAAATCTTTAACTGTATGTATTACAGAGTAATTATATAGGCTTTTTAATAACTATTTGATCATAACTTGATACACTATTGTAAACATTGTCATTGGATAGAATCAACAAAACTGTGCAGCAAATTTTAGTACATATCTGTTAATTCTATCTTTAATGCAATAATAATAAATTCAATAGTTTGCAGATATTGTGTTTAGTTTAACAAAACATTTCATTACCAGTCATACTTGTACAAATTTCCATTTTGTCATAGAAGAGTAATTAATTGAAAACTTCATCAGTTCAATTAAGTTTGTGGTAGAAGAGAATTTTTCAGTGTTTCAATGTCAAATGCACACAGACAAAAGTCACCTTCTAAAAAAGGCACTCCAAAATTACATAAGATCCGTTGCTCAGGTTAACTGCTAGGGCCATCACAATTTTCAAAACTGATGTAACTAGGACAGATTCTCACAGTTATGTACCTTTTTAATATAAGTATTAAAATTGAATAAAAATTAACACATTTGCTGCGTTACGAGGCACATGTGACTCATATGGACATGTTTAGTTAGGGCTACAGACATAATTGCTTGTTTTTCTGTGGGGCGGTGCATATGTTTTGATAACATAATTCTACAAACATCATACTTGATATATTGATGATATTTTATTAAGTGCAATAAAATATATTAATATACGAGGCATGGGTGACTCGTGCCGCCCTGTATTAAAATAGACTACAAGTCACCCGTGATTCGTAACGCCCAGCAGCTGCCTAAACGTTTATCTACTGATGCCGTGAATGTGTTAAATATTATGATTACAATTTGCAATAGATGTGCATTTTTTACAGAAAAATGATTTTAAATAATTATTATCTACATAATTTCAGTGAACAATATTATTTATTTTGCATATAAAATTTCATAATCTGTTTTTTTTTTTTTATTAAATGATAAAATAAGTTAGTTAACTATCAAAAGAAAACCATTTAAATAATCAGTTATTTATCATCAAAGTTTTGAGCTATTATCAAAGTACATTTTTGTTATAGATTAAAATTAAATTAATCTACAAATAATTTTTTACTTAAATAAAATACAGAAAAATTATAAGTAATAAAGTAAAACAATAACTAAGTGAATTAAATTTTTCAAATGTGTAAACTTATCAGAATGAGATTTCTTTTATAACAAGTTGTACCATTTTTTAAATAGATGCATATTTTTTGTTAGTATAAGTTGCACTACAAATGATAATTGAATATGAAGACACTAGAGTCTACTACATTTACACAAACATTAAAAGAATGGCAATTTAGAAAGGAAAAGTTTTTACTATTTTCAAAACTTATCACGCAAATAAATTTTGATTCCAGATTAAATTTATATATCTGAGTGAAATTATTTTCACTCAAATATATAACTTGCGTTTGAATTACATTTTATGTTCTGATTATAATCAAATGATTACTAGAATAGATATAATCTCAGATTGAGTAAATATGATTAAAAATTGCAGCGCTTCATTGTGACGATATCATGATAAATAATTGCTCGTTTAGTAATTAAAGCTTTGCTGCAATTAATGATCTCGGTGAGTATTTTGGTATCTGTCACTGCAGTTTCCATTGTTTGGGAAAGCATCTGCATTTAATTTTTGCAAACTGAATCTGCTCATTGGTCCTTACAGGAGTGCTTTTTTTAATTTCAATACTTGATGTTTGGCAGCACTTTGTGGACTTAAATTTTTGACACTGCTTGTCAAATTGATATTCTTGATGAAAATGTGAACTTTCTTTGCAGATCAAGGCATTTTTCAGGTATAAAGTCTTTCTTGTACTACTACAAAATATCTTAAATTGTTTTTTTGTTAGCATTCTTCAAAATGAAGAACAGTGAATGATTTTTCTGAAGTCCTTTCTCAAGAATAGAATTTGTACACTTGGGAATGCAGATTGTCTGATTTGGTGTCATTTTGTGTAGAAAAAACCCTTTGGGAAATGACACAGATGATTCTTATGAGTGCAGTAATTTACTTATTAGAACGTGAAAGAATATGAAGTTTGTGACAAATTTTAGTTGACAATAGTTTTGAATGATGGGCACTATTCAAGTTAATAATTAAATATTTATATTTAGAATTTCAAGGATAATTTACTATATTGAAGATTGTTATTAACAATATTAAAAATAGAGTTTTAATTGTTTTAACATATGTTGAATATAATATAATTAAGTTAGCTTTCCACATTTCAAATGTTTATATTCTAGAATATTTTTTTTAAAATTACTGTTTTGTTTCATCTTAACTTGCATTCAATTTTATGTTCTACCCAAGGAAGGTTGGTAAAATATAGCCAAAAATGTTTATAATTTTCAAAAATTGTAGACCTATAAATTCCCACTGTCATCCATTTGTCTGTCTTTCCTTAATTTTGAGTACAGAGTTAGATAGATGAAATCTGAGAGCAGATATGGAAACATTAGAGGCAGGAGGCCCTGATTAACTATAAATGAACTTTTGATGCAAACTGGAAGTCACATTATTTCAATTCAAAACTTCCCTTGAAAGCAGTTAATAGATAACCAGCACAACACTGTTGTTAAAGGAAAAGTATAGTGTACAGGGACAAGACACTACAGTACTAATTTGAGCTGGCAAGCATATATTTTAAATTAAATTTATTAAAAATATGATTAAAAATTGCAGTCCTTCATTGTGACGATGTCATGATAAATAATTGCTTGTTCAGTAATTAAAGCTTTGCTACAATTAAGGATTTTGGTGAGTGTTTTGTTATCTGCCACTGCAGTTTCTAGTTATAACTAAATTGTAATAAAAAAAACTAACTGAAACAGATTCTGAATTCAGTGAGGAAAAATTCCTCCTGTTTCTAATGGTTATATTGTAAACACATTTAAATTACTTTTAACAATTTTAAAACTTTATTCACTCAAAAATTTTACTAATTAATCATTTTTAATATACAGTGGAACCTCGGTATACGTCTGCTTTAGAATACGTCCAATTCGGAATACGTCCTGTTTGGACGAAACAAATTTTGCTCGGTATACGACTTAATTCAATTATACGTGCCATCTATGAACAAGTAGCACTATCTGTGTACTAGACCCAGACTAGATGTTTGCGGTGCCACGGTAAAATTTTGTTAAATTTCTTCTGATTTTAATTTGTAAGTAAAATTTTATTATTTTTATTAATCATGAATTGCAAAAAGGCAAATGAAAAGCAACAGAAAACTAAAAACAAAAAATATCTAGAATCACAATGGAACTGAAAAAAGAGATTGTTGAGAAATATGAAGGTGGCATGCATGTTCAAGATTTAACTGTTGCTTACTGTATTCTGAGAATGAAGATATCAACAATTGTGAAAAATAAAGACATTATTAAATCTGCTAACGTTGCGAAAGGAGTTAAATCAATTTCTAAACAGAGATCGAAGACATTAGATCATGTCGAGAAATTGCTTTTGCTTTGGATAACTGAAAAACAGTGTGCCGGCGACAGCGTATCAGAAGAAATTATTTGCGAGAAAGTTAAAAGGATACATACTGATCTCATGAAAAATCAAGCAGAAACTAGCGAGGAAAGTGAGGTGTTTAAAGCCAGCCATTTTTTTTACATGAGAACGGATTAATAATTTTTACATTACTTCTTATGGAAAAGGTTGGTTTGATATACGTCCTATTCGGTATAAGTCCAAACACCAGGAACGGATTAAGGTCATATACCGAGGTTCCACTGTATTTTCTGAAGATATTATTATTATATGATTGCAAATTACTTTGAAATGGTAACAGGTATTTTTGTGTAATTTTTATCATAATATAATTTGATGATAGAAAATAGCTTAAAATTATTTGTTTATTTTTAGGTGATGATTCGTATGGAAGAAAAGTAATTGTTATATCAGCTTGTAAATTGCCCTCAAATAAAGTTCTTAATCATACAAAATTTTTGAGGTAATATACTTTTTATATATATTTAAATTGTAATTTGTTTGATCAAGTGAATTTTATTTTAAATTGAATTTTTGAATTTTAAGGTATCTTATGTCAACATTAGATCAGTTTGTTGAGAACGATTACACTCTGGTATATTTCCATTATGGTCTTAACAGTAAGAATAAACTTCCTCTCAGCTGGTTGTGGGAAGCATATAAAGCATTTGATAGGAAGTAAGTGAAAAATTTTTTCAAATGAATAATAATTGATTTATTTTAATATTTTTGCAGAACTAATCTTTTACAAAATTCAAACTTAAAATTCTTTGAATTGGAGTATTTTTATTTTACTTTGATAAGGTTTTGAATTCTTATAAAATTTATAAAATAGTTTCTAAAACTGAAACTACAAAGTAAATATCAATACTGGTACGTCAATAAGCTTAAGTTATTAATCAAACAAGAAACCGGAATAGCAAAATTTTTTTTTTAATTAGTTATATAAATATAATGAATTTGTAATTGGTATAATTTATAATTTCTGTTGTTAGTATAAAATTACATCTGTAAAAGTTCAGCTGTGTTGATGATGATATATGCTTATAATAAATAAATTTGTTATTTTATGAATTTAATAAATTTATTTATTCTTACAAACTAGATATTTGTTATGTTTTATAATTTTTACAATAATGTCAAGTGTAATTTTCAAGATATCTTTACAAAAATATCTTAAAACAAATAATTTTTAGGCTTGTAAAATTTAGGTTTTACACCTTTTAAAGTCTAAAAATTATCATTTAAAGGTTATTATTAAATTCCAAAAACTGCAATGTTTATTGATTTTTAAATAGCTAATTAGGAAATTTAAAAATAATGAATAGTAATTAAATTTATAATGATTTATTACTTTATTCAGTTCTCAATACTATGAAAATCTTTTCAATATATTTGAAGTCCTTTTTTACTTAATACTTGTTTGATTTTTACTTTTCTGGCTGTTATATATAACAGAGGGAAAGTATGGCAATCAGTCAAAAAATGATCCCAGATTTTTACATTTTTGGACTTAAGACATCTTGAAATACAAAAAATTCAGAGATAATTTCTGTATGTATATGGATGATTGTGTGTGGGGGGAGGCATGATTTTGTTCACCCTGTTTGAAGCTCAATAACTCCTGTGCTTTTTGTTGAAAATTTCGGAAATTTTGCAGGGAGGTTTGCTTATTAGGGGGATTGATGTTATTAAATTTGGTGAACAAATTTAAATGGGAGATAATGGGGGTTGTTTGTATCTTCGGTAGGGTCAGACTTAATGGCAATTTTACTCATTATTTGCAATTTTTTATAAAACTCATCCCTATCCTCAAAATTAAGCATTTTGCCATTTTATAATAGTTAAAAATGTAAAAAGTTTTTAAAATAAAATATCATAGCAGATGGTGCCACTTTGCAAAATTTTAAATGTTGCTGGGAAAGTTGAGCAACTTGTTGCTGTTTATTAACTTTTTTTTTTTTTTCATTAAAATTTTTGTAGTTTAAGAAATAATTTTATAGGTTAATAATAATTACTTGTTTTCTGTTAAAGTATATAACTCCATTATTTCTTTAGAAAAGTTTATTTATTTAAAAACAAATTATAAGAAAAATATGTACCAAAAGCCATCAGATTTTTCCTTAAAACAGTGAATTACTTTACTGGCTTTATATATGCAAACTGTGAACTTTTTACATGTTTGTGATATATTTTGTGTTTCACTTTTTTCTTCAAACCAGAATGTTTTTCTTATACTTTAATATCTGATAAAAGTTTTCAAGTGACTACTATGTAGATGTATTGTTCTTAAGATTTCCTGCTTTATTTAAATGTTTATAAAAAGTTTAATATTTTTATATTTTGTTTTTTACTGTAAAGAAAAGCTTTTTATTTATCGCATAGGAAAATATTTTATTTAATAGATGTTAAAGTTCTATAAATACTCTGCTTGTGAGTCCTGTCACTGTAGAATTAATTAAAAGCAAAAGTGTAATTTGTTGTTAAATTATAACAACAAATTCTCACATATTGATGCCATAGCTGCCCCTGTAGGTACAGCATATATAGTGTTGTGAATTATATGAAGATTTTATTTTTGTTCTAGCAGTTTTCTGCGGGGTAATGCCATTTTCTTTCAGATTAATATATTAAATATATGTTTTAATATATTAATCTGAAACTTTAATAATAATAAATTTACATTAAAATTTAATTGTGTGAAACTTTATTATTAAAATTTTTTAATGCGTAACAATTCTTTGTTGTTTTAATTTTTAGACATTTTGAACATATACAATTATCTACAATATGAAAAATATATAACAACATAAAACTCTTAAAAATTAACCAATACACTCAGAAGGGAAAACAAAATAAAAAAATTGTTATAAACTATTTAATAAAATTGTTTTGAAAAAGAAGTAAAAAAAAGTAGTCAAAAAATATTTCATAAACATAATTGCAAAGTATCTGTTATATTCTAAAAAGAGGTGTGTCATTAGGTAGAATATGCAGTAGAAAATAAGCTTTCTGTATTGGAGAATTTTTTTATTGTTAAAATAAATTTAAACTGCTAAATGTATTACTTTAAAAATTGTGATAAAAAAAAATGTTCCCCTAACTTGAAAAGTTGACATTGCGTTAACCAATTTCAAAGCTAGGAATTTATCAGCAAAAACAAAAGAAATAGCAATCTAAATCAAAGAAGTTAATTTTAGTGTTTGTTTCTAGCAGACAAGAGAAAAATGTCACAGATGAAAATGGTTTTTTTTTCTTTCTTTATTTTTGTTGTTATTTAGAACCCAGTTTGGCTGGAAGATATTCTATATGAAAAGTACAGAAAAGTTGAAGAATGTGAGGTCATCAAAAACTACAAATTTGCTCATATCTGTAGTGAAGGGGAGGCTAAAAGTGCAATTGAATTGCTAAATAATATAGAATTTATGGGATCAAAAATTACAGTTGAGGTTTCTCATAGCAAGGTTTGGTTTAAACTAGTAATGGGAATTAGGTAAAGGACAATATTGTAGAGATCATCAAGGTCACTGGTCTATGGAGTGTCCAAGAAATCCAAATGCTCTAATGGAAAATATGCCACCATCTTTTGTCTATTCTATCAACCAATGCCAAAATATGGACTTGATATAGAATATATATGTTCTTTAATGTGAATTGCTTAATTCAATGATGAAAAATCAATCTTTTCTGGATGAGGTCTGCAAGGAAAAAGTGTAGGCTTCCAGCAAGCTGCATACACTGTTTTATGGAGTACCAGTCTTTAAGCCTCCTGAGACATACTCTAAAATTGCCAGTAGACTAAAATAATATATTCTGAAGATATGCAAACTAATAATATATAGTTTATTCTCATATTTTTACTATACAAATGATTAGTTTGAATGTTTTTTGTCATGAATATCAGCTTAATTAGGATTGCATGATGGCATGAGACAAAAAACAAGAAAATAAAATTGCATTGCCAAAGTTGTGGGGAGTGGGAAATGCTTATGACTGGCTTAGATATATCAGATGATTTTTGCAATGTGTATTTGTCACATAATTTTTATTAATATATATATTTTTTTATTTACAGATATAAGAAAAATCTTAAAGCATTATATCTAGTCCACCCAACAAAGTTTATCCGCTTTGTGTGGCAAATTTTTCGACCTGCTATAAGGTTTGTGTAATTTTAGATAGTAATTTTATGAAATGGAATGGATTACTTGTTGAATTTTTGACACTATATATTTATTTAGTTAATAAATCTATTTATTGGGTTGTTCAGAAAGTAATTTCAATTTTTTTTACTGCTAGACGGATTAGTTGTATTTTTCCTGCCATTTTCATTCTAAACCGTATTATCATTATATATTTTGACAGCTAGCATTTTAAGGCATATTTGTAAAAAATTTTGTTTGATTTTGTGCAATTGTTTATTTTTTGTGTCCCATCAAATATGGAAGATCGAAAGCAGCATTTTCGGCATATTTTGCTCATTTATTACCGAAAAGGGAAGAATGCTGTTCAAGCGAGAAAAAATTGTGTGACGTGTATGGAGAAGATGTATTGACAGAACGACAATGCCAAAACTGGTTTACAAAATTTCGTTCTGGCAATTTCAATATTGAAGATGCACCACATTCTGGATGGCCAGTTGAAACCAATGAAAACAAAATAAAGGTACTGATTGAAGCAAACTGCCAAATAACAACACGTGAAATCACTAAGAGATTAAATTTGTCAAATTGAACTGTTTATGATTACTTGAAACAAACTGATTTCGTTTCAAAGCTTGATATATGGGTTCCACATGTTCTTAAAGAGAGATGCTCTCTTTGGTGGGATTTTAAGGAAATTTTTTTTTGGAGCCTTTACCAGACAATTTAACAATTGATTCGAAAGTGTACTGCCATCGAGTAAACAAATTGAGTAATATCATCAAACAGAAAAGGCGGCCAGAATTGATCAACAAAACAGGTGTAGTGTTTTACCACGATAATGTCCAATTTCACACAAGTTTTTTAACTTGTCAGAAACTGTTATAACTTAGATGGGATAGGTTTTCACACCAACTATATTCGCCAGATGGAGCACACTCAGATTATTACTTGTTCCGGTCTACACAAATTTTTTTAACTGTAAGACATTTACTTGAAATGACAATGTCAAAAATCACTTGGATCAGTTTTTTGTAAGCAACAATCAAAACTTCTATGAATGTGAAATCATGCTACTACCAGAAATGATGACAACAGGTATTTGACCAAAATGGTCGATATATAATTCAATAAAATATTTATTTATTATAAAAATATTGTGTTTTTTTT
>NW_019385324.1:4226-7122 GCF_000671375.1 Centruroides sculpturatus | reverse complement strand
GACATAATAAATAAAATAAATTCAGATATTTGACCAAAATGGTCGATATATAATTCAATAAAATATTTATTTATTATAAAAATATTATTTTTTTCCCATGTAAAAAAACAAAATTACTTTCTGAACAACCCAATAGAATCATTTTAATGAAAAAAATGTAATTAAAATATTAAATTATTAAACTAATAATGATAGACAATTATGCTAATTTTTAAGTAATTAAAATAAATGTAAAATTAATATTTTGTGATCTAATTTGATTGATTATATTTTAATTAAATTTTATTTCTGATATTTTTAATCATTTTTATTTATATTCAGTACTTAAACTTTATTTCAAATTTTTGCTGGTTCTTTTTCTTCTTAAGTAAAATTTCTAGAAGAAAGCATAATTAGTTACTGAAATACACAACACAGAAGTGATACATAACAGTATTGTAACATTTTATTTAGATAATTAAATATATATTAATTAATAAAATACTTAATTAAAATATTTCTCTTTCAAATAAAATGCTAACTTTTTAGTTTAAAAAAAAGTACTAAACATTAGAATTATCAAAGATGAAAATAGCATAGAAATAATAAAGCTTAAATTCAAATATTATTTCTTTGAGTGTTTATATAAATTTCATGAAACTTTAATAATAATTATATGGTAATAACTTATGTGCTACTTAAAAAGAAAATTAATCATGCTATTGAATTGAAATGAATCATTGCTTTTGACTTTATAAAATAAAAGCATACAAACTTTCTTCATAATAAAAATTCATATTCAGAGAAATAAAACATTAAAAAGTAGTTATTGCCTCTAATGTACTTTTTAACAGATCTGTTACAATTTTCTTTTATCTTTTCAAATCATTGCATTTGTAAGAATGCCGATTGGGGGGAATTTTATTCTCTACCGTCAGGATGGTCTAAGGTCTACACATGTGGGTGGCGTTTTATGAGGCAGCAAAAGACAAGTATTTTACAGAGGCAAATCATTTATTCTTGATCGAAATTTCTTACATATTTTTAGGAAAAGGTCCTTGGATTCAAAACTCCAAGATGTCTTCAGTCCTAATGATTGGATGACTGATGTTTTTCTTTGGTAAAGCTGGAGAGGAGCCCTGGGGCAATGGTGTGTTAAAGTTTGGATGCAAACAGTCACAAGATAGTGGCGATCGGAAGCACCAAGGGAGGACGACAAACACAATAGGTGTCTGGCGAAAGTCTTAGTAGAAGCCTCATTGTCCTTGGAATTGGTGTTTTAAAAGTTTTTCAAGATCAGCTTTTTGCTAATTGGACAGACTTTACATCATCGCTTTCTAATTGATCTTCTACCCATCTCCAGATATAAATGGAGCTTTGTAAAGTTCGTGGGAAAGGTCAGCTGGAGATGGTTTATCCAACATCATCTTTTAGACTCTGATTGTGTTTAATAGTTGACTATGACACCTACGCTCATTTTGATATTTTTTCTAGTTTCGTTTTACTTTCTTAACTGCGTCTTAACTTTAATATTTTAAATTTTCTTTTTCTAAATCTAAAATTTTGTTTTTTCCTCTACTCTTTATGAGCGTCGACATCAAAGTTCGGTGTTGCTGTTTCGACACTTACATAATTTGTTAAGTTCAATCATGTCTTTCCTTTTTGGGGGGGACTATTTCTGGGGCCTTACATATTTAACAGCAATATGACTACATGATTTCTTGAGAGATTTTTGTATGATTCCATAGCCACAAAGATATGAAACAATATCTCAAGAGCCATGTCTTGAAACTGTAATATAACAGTAATGACATTAATAATTCTAATATAAATAGTTCTAAGAAACATATCATAGAATTATAATTTTATGTAGTTACATTTTTAATGTTAATACCATTCCTAAGAAAAACAAAACAATGATTATTATATTTGAAGTATATTTAGCAGTTTTTTTTTAATTTTGGTTCAGATATTAAATATTGTAAATATAAATAATAATAATTTATATTTATAGTAATAATTAGTAAAAAGAATAATTTTGGATAATTGTGGTTTGTTTTTTGTTCATTATTTTAAACAAACAATTGTGAGAAAATTTGATATTTAAATTTGTCTTTATAACTATTAATTTAATGTTTTATCATTTTAGTGTAAAATTTGGCAAGAAAATGATGTATGTAAATTATCTTCATGAGTTAAGACATCATCTTCACTTTGAACAATTAGCTATTCCTAAACCTGTTCTAGAGTAAGTTTTACATTAACTAAGATAAATAAACTGTTTTTTGAATAGTTTCCTTTTATTTGTTAATGTGTTCTCAAATATAAAAATGCCTTTAAAACCCTTCAATTACCATATTCATTTTATTAAATTTTTGAACTATAACATTGTAGAAATAATTCTACTGTAGATTCAAATATCATATTTTATCATTGGATAGTTATATTAATTAATATTAAGCTCTGTGATATTTAAGAAATATAAAATTTGCTTATTGATAATAAAATGATGATATATAAGTATAAAACTGGCAAGCACACCATACAGCAAGCAGAGGTTGAGAGTTCAAACCGTGTCCTGAGCAGTTCTTTTCTTCCAGATGATTCTAAAATTATTTAATAAATTATTAAAATCATAATCATTAATTTAAATAAGAGATGGTGCCATATACCTCTAGTGACAAATTAAGTAGTATTCAATTATTAAATAGTGGATTTATAACCTGATTATTTAAGATGATCATTTGGTTATGTATATATATATACAGTGGTACCTCAGGATACGAAATTAATCCGTTCCGAAACTGAGATCGTATCATGAAAATGTCGTAAGGTGGATCATCTTTTCCCATACGATTACATGTAAAACCAAATAATTCGTTCCAACGCGAAAAACATACTCAAATTAAAGCCAAGT
>NW_019385324.1:0-2822 GCF_000671375.1 Centruroides sculpturatus | reverse complement strand
CCATGCTGCTACTCTAGTCACATCCGCTAACGTATCGAAAAATTCTGATACTTTTGGACCTTTTGCGTCCCCTGAGAAGACCGGTAGGAGGGGAATCATTCCCCCTAATCCGCCTAACGTTATTGGATTACCAGCTAACGCCGCTCGCGGAGGTTCTCTATCTCTATCCATTTTAACTTATAGTTAACTTAAAAATTATTTTATTTTAACTTATCAACTAGTTGTCTCTCAATCCGAATCAATCCGAATCAGAACCACTCCTGCGACACCAGATGTGAGATTTTCTACGGATTTTTAAGTTCAAGACACCACTTGTGAAAACCACTTGTGAGTTTCTATTTGGGGATTTTCTTAAGCTCGAGACCACACTCTTGCTACACCAGTTGTGAGATTCTATTAGGGGGTTTTTGTAGTTTCGAACCCCACTCCTGCTACACCACTTGTGAGATCAGCCGGGGGTACTAATCCGAGGAGGATTGTTTGTACCACTTATTCGACACCCAGTTGGTAAAACTAGTTCTCCAGGTTTCAGATCGTGTGATCCGATCCTAAATGTTCTTATAGGAGGGCTTTTAATAATGATCCAAATCGCGAGATTCGGATCTACGTCAGGATTCCTTGACACCAGTTAATCAATCTTATTATACGCGGATTAACACGCGTTTGCGATCTGATTCGGAATAAATTGAGGAGACATTCTGATAAAATAAAACATAAGTATAATTTAATAAATCTCAAACAAACGAATACAAATAACCAAATACAACGATTATACGACAAGCTATAGACTACGACTTGATCTAAGCTAATGCGCGTTCGAGAGAGAGAGCTCACAAATGATTCTAAACATACGACCTGTTAGTTGTCGTCTTCGTTTCTGTAGATATAGGACACCTTGTAGATAGAGTTCATATTACTTTCGTATGGGAGATCAATTCGTGCACAAATATAAAGATATCACTTCTTCTAAGTGTAGACTCAGGACTTGGTCTATCGGACTCCGTTATGGGCGTTGGCCATCAGGAGGAAAAACTGCGTATGTGGAGTTTGTATGCTTCGGATCTGTCGAAGAACTCCTCGAATTCTGACTAATCTCTCCTTTTATTTCCAAATTTCGTCCAATCATTGTCCAGTAACTCTTTCGTGAGAACGGACGAGTGGGGGATGAATGAGGGGTAACCATTTCCCGTCTGAGCGAGATTTTTAACCAGATACGGAAAAACAGAGGATGTTCTCTTCTGTGGAAAGGAAATAACATTTGTTATCTGGTTTTTCCCACGTCTAAAACAATATTTTTTCACCAATCAAAGTAATATTTTGTGTCGATATTTAAACATATTTAATAAAAATTCACAAATTAGACCCAGGGCCTTTCGGATCTCACATTACTCCCTTATCTTCAAAAATCACACTACATTTAAAGAAGGCGTGATTTTTCACTGCAATACATAAGTTCGAATTGCTCTCTCTCTCTCTCTAAAAATTGCGTTATACATAATAATAAAATCATAAAAGTATACAATAATTCAAATTAAATTCAAAATTGAAACACATGGAAATAATATAATAAACAATTCATCAGATTAATAGTATTACTAAAATAAACACAATGAACACATGTGTCTTCGTCTGGAATTGACGGTAAAAGTGGACATAGTTTTGTCACTGGTTTCGAATGCACCTCTCTGTTGCTGAGAGTCTCTATGGCAGCACCTCTGTTGGCTGACTTCTTGTAGTTGCACAAATTCAGGTATATTAGAAGATCATGTGATGTCTTCTTGTTTCAAAAAGCACCTGCTAAAAGTTCAAAGTTCACTGTGCAGTTCAAAATGTTATAATGTGTCTTCTTCCTGTATGTTGACACACTTCTTTTCCTGCTAAAATTTCATTTCACATAACCACAAAAGTTCAGGTGGTTGAGTTCTTTAAAGATTGTATGACTCTAGGGTCATTTAAATCCATTTGAGCGAAGTTCAATTTCACCAAAGTATTGTTCATTTTAAAGGTAGTATGTTTATCAAATACATATCTCTATTAATGTCTCTCTCTCTCTTAATACTACACTAAGTCTTATATCTAGACTATTCTATATACTATTATGTCTATTCTAATCTATCCCTTTAGTTTATCAATTTGAGTGGGGTGTACATTCCTTTAAATAAGCTTTTTGTTATTATTAGGAAAGGTACTTACAAACTAAAGATATATGTAGCTAAAATCGATCATTATAAAATCAAAAATTTTCAATCAAGAATGAAATTATCATCTCAAAAAGCAAATGTGAATTAAAGTCGATATGTTCGAACAAAATGCTTCTTTATCTGAGTTGAGCTTGAAGCTTGTTCAGTTGAGCTTGCAACCGGTTCGACTATTTCCGTTTCTTCTTCTTCTGCATTATTTCTTTGAGGAATTTCTTGAAGTGGAATGTCCTGTTGTGACAGTTCCTTGATCCTCTTCTCAAATCTTCGTTTCCAACAAATATGCTTGACTATATAATATGAGCAGATAAGTAGAATTAATATTCCTATACTTTCAAGGATAATCCATATGTATGTGATTGGAATTGTTGGAGTGTTTGATATAAAAAGATCTTCATTTTCTTTTAATAATCTGTCCAAATCTTTCTTCATTTGCTCATATGATTTTTCTGCTACCTTAATGTCATCATCTTTTTGTTTCTTAGAATTCTCTTTATTTCTCTTAGGATTTTCTGTAGTATTTATACTCTCTTGCAATTTCTCTAACTCCATTTTGGAAAATATTGTTTCAATTGGAGGTATAATAAACTTAGGACTGCTTCCTATGTGAACAGTTGATCTCAT
>NW_019385323.1:278053-308580 GCF_000671375.1 Centruroides sculpturatus | reverse complement strand
AAAAAAAATCGAAAATCATGGCAGTGACTCTCGGCCAAGTAAAAAAAAGCACCGACTCACTATATATATATAGAAATTAGTTTTTCGATTTTCGGAGGTCGATTTCTCCTCTCTCCAAAGGTCTAAAGTAACTCCGAATTCCTTTTTCAAAACAAAATTATTTTCTTTGGTAATCAAAACCCACCAAAAAACCTGTATTTTCTTTTTCAAAGCGATATCCACAAGTTATTTACCTGAATTATTGTTGTTTACGAATCGCTTCCAAGCGCCAAACTTATCTTTAGCAAAGAAAAACTATGAAAAATGTTGACCGTCGTCTAAATTCTTATAAGTTTTTACTTGGCGCAATTTTTTACATGTCAGACGTTCTTTAGTAATAATGAGTAATTCGAAGCAATTGTAAACATTTACTTTTAAAATAAATCACTTTTAAGTGCGGAAGAGGGAAAGTTAATAAAGGAGTTCTCATTTGAAACACACGATTCGAGCAAAATACAAAGTTCAGTTAAAAACACACAAAGATATACACATTTATCCCACTACATCATTTGAAGAATTTCATAAAATTGATTAAACATTTTTTTCTTTTAAGTACGAAATTTTAAAAGTGCCAAATTTTTTTCAAGCGAAATATACTAAATTACAATGAAAAATTCGTCAATTATTTGTGATCCTGTAGGTTATAAATATATTTTTAAATAATATAAACACACAAAGAAGTATTATTTTACAGAAAAAGTAGAGTATAAAATATTTGTACGAAACCAGTATTGACGTTTATCACAACAAATGTATTTATGTTCAAATTTTATTGAATTCTATTGAGTCAATAAGGAAAGAGTTGAAAAGGTTCGCCTGTTCGAAATTTTCAATTTCATAAGCATAAACGGCTTTTAAATTGAAAAATAATTGGTCATTTAAATACATTCGACCGACATTACAGAGCTTGTGTACTGGCTGAAAGTAGATAGAGAAAAAGCTGATTTTAAATAATGTCATTTGTGAGAAGCCGGGGGTTGATGGATATCGGTTTAAACCCTCTTGGATCGGCGACGACCTGGTAAAGACCGCTCACGTTGTCACTGGATGGCTTGTAATAGAAGGGCTAATTGTTTCGAGTGGGGAGGCGCGATGGGTAAGTCGATAGGGTGTCTTTATGCGCCGAAATAAGTCAACACGGGATCAAGTTAATAACGAAACAAGAGTTTAATGAGCCGTCTTCTAGTCGAATCGAAGTAAAGTCGGTATCCAGTGCGGAATCTTCTATGCACACCGAGGGTGGAAAACTGGCTTTGACTATGGCCACTCGGAAAAGGTTCACTTATTATATGGCGAGACAGAAGTAGTTTATATCCGTTGTCATTAAATTTGTCCGCCTTTAATATGTCGGGACGAGCCGTAATTTATGGCTGCTAGAGATGTCCGCTCTTCACTAATAGGTGTCTGGCCGTTATATCAATATGTGTATTCAGTGTGGAAATCTGATCGGGTGACCGTTTATTAGGTAGCGATGATATGTCGAAAGTATCATAGCTGACCAACGAAAACTAAACGAAGGTTTCGTATTTCCTTGGATTGTTTTAGATTTCCTCCTTAGACGAAAGATAAGTGTCAACTTTTTCACATATTTGCATTAATTTCGAGAGTCTATGCGAGGGAAGAAAGGATTTGTTGACAGGTAAGTCAACATAGTCCTTTCCTCCCTAGTAATTCGTTATTTTCTCGTTTTTATTTCCTGGGAACTGTGCGGAAAAAGGGCAAGTTTCTAAAGCTTCTCGTTTCTTTAAATTTTATCAAAAATAGCCCCTTCATTTTCACACGTTTGTGATGAGAACAGATAAACGTAAATATTGTTGGATATTTACTGCAAAATTTTATGTGTTTGAGGATAAATAAGATAATTTCGCTTTATGAACCTTGAGATATAAGGAACTATCTTCAATACCGAGACACTAAAAGATATCATTTTCTAAACTACTTAAATTGTCAAGGCAATTAACAAACAGTATTATTTATTTATAAGTAGAAATGGGCAAATACCACTTATCTGAAATTTTCGAATATACTTGCATTGGCTTGCCCCTGTACAGTACATCAAACGTTTCATTTAGCAATAGAATCATGCAGGTCATCTGTATAACTCCTTTTGGGGGAAATATGAATTGAAATAACGTGACTTCGGTTTTCAATGGAAGTTTCTACGTAGATAATCGAGGCCTGCTTCCCCTGTAGTTTTCATATTTGGTCTCTTCCTTCATCTATCTAACTCCGTTTTCCAGAAGAACAACAAACGACAGTTAGGATTTATAGGTCTACAATTTTTTCAAATTGCAGCCCAAAAAACACAATGTATTGATTGTTTAAATTTTCATTTGTTAAAATTCTTTAACTACTGTTATCTTACAATACATTAATAAATAACGGTTCTCACTTTCACCTTGAGAGTATTATTTAGAAAACGAAATAATCGAACACGTTCATGATTTGGTCTGCTTCTTTTTCGTGCGAAGTAAATCAGAAGTGCGAAAGATAACGTTGCTAGATTAAAGGACTTTTCTCCCAAAACGGGACAGTTTAAGTCAACCCAGCAAAAACGTTTGATAGAAATGAACTATTGTGGGAAATTTTATATTCTCCAATGAAAATTTGGTTTATTTCTATAAATTCTATACTTGTTTATTGTGTGCCAAATGTTACTTCTCCCGAACATGTTACACTTTAAGTAACGTTTGACTTATATTCATAAAGTTCTATAAAGTTCTCCAAAACACTTAAATAAATACAGTAGATTCAACAGTGAAGAAATGAGTATCAAATTCTTCATATAAATATTATCAAATAAAAATAATTGGAAGTGTCTGCGTTTTTAATTCAAAAACCCTTATAAAGATATAATAAAGTGGGTGAAATTTAACAACTTTTTATATTTATCACTGTTTCGAAGCACGCGACACATAAATACACGATTTACTTTATTCTCGTCATAATATTATAGAAAGTGAAAGAAATTAATTTGACGAATAAATTTTAAACAGAATCATATAAACTGAAAATACAGTTCTGTGCCTGTTTTTTCTATCTACCGAGTAGTGTTAGACGTTTTCAAATCATTAAATAGAAAAATAATTCGGTAAAAATTCAATAAATATCTCTTCTAGAAAATACTTGGATTAACTCTTGCGAGTATTGAAAATGCTGAAATTGTATGTGTAATGTTGATTTTGCTGCGGAAAATTTTTAGATATAAAATTTTGTAATTTCGAGAATTTCGGTGACTTTGTACAGTAACTCTGGTAGGAAAGGCTTTCTTTGTATGTATGACGCGGAAATATACGTATTTGCGGTATTGAAATGATTTTATCAACGGCATATACGTAAGATCTGGAACAATTCCTTGCGTTCGGGTACTCGCGGGTAGAATTGTCCGAGGTTTCAAAAGTATTTTATAATTCGATAACGCGTGCTTTGTTATCACAAAGGGACGAAAAGTAGTCACTATGGATAGAAACTTATTTCGTCGTAAACATTTCGCACAAAATGATTATAAATAACTGACTTAATTTGAAATAATCCCTTCGATCAGAATTTATTTAATCTCTTATTCTTTCAGAAGTGAAAGCCAAATCAATATTTCGTTAACATTTATTATTTTAACATCTTTTATTTTTTCTACATAGTTTTTTAGTTTAGAAAAATGGAAATGAAAATTTTACCGAATACAAAAATTTTTCTACAATTTAATTGTATAGTGTAGAACATTTACTTTTGTCAAGACGAAGATTTCACGTAAAATCAAATTTAACATGAAAACTTTTATACCGCAATTTTATATTGATGTTTATCTATACTGAGTTATCCATTTATTATGGTCCCGACAAATATTTAGTAAAATACATGTGCCACGAGAAAATTTATAAGAATAAAAGTTATTTATTGTCGAGTTGCCCTTTTAAATGTTATGAAAATTAAACAATTTCATCTTCTTTGCAGTCAATGGTCACAAAGGTATCAGTGAAATAAACTGAATTAAATTCCTGTAGTTTTTATATTGATTATAATTGTTTTCGTTACACTTAAACAAATATAAGAATGTTTACAATCAAGTACGTCACATCGTCTGTAAAGGATGTAATAATAACGTCATAAAACATAAAACACATCAAATTTTAAGATTTATATTAGCCCCTGTAGTAAGGTGAAATGCAACTATAAATGGGGATACCGCCCAATCTGTGAAACAATTAAACTCAGGCATACCAGGATTGGAGGTTTATATGCCTCATCAACAGCACGCCCATGTGAAGGTTTTGTTGTATCTTGTATCAAATAGAATTATTTGCAACTTTTCTATAATAGTCCTTTTCGAAAATTTTTTTTTTCATATTTAATTAACTTCAACCCATTCTTCGAGAATGCATTGCCTTATTCAATTGATAGAATTCATCCCTCGTGCTCTGTTCGCGGTAAACAACCTTTGGGGACGATATTTTTCAATAAAATTTCCTAAAAACGCACAATAAAATTTCACAATAGATTTGCATATTTAGAAAAATTTTCAATTCATTTCGCTAGTGTTTTTCCCAGGTACATCATACTTTTTGCTGATAACAACAGAGACATACAGTTCATCTTTTGATCAGTAACACTTTTGTAAAAAATAGCAAAGGTTACTTTAATATTTAGAAAAGGAAAATTAAAATGATACAAGAAAAAAATACAGAGGAATTACTATTCTAAATACCATAGGCCTGTATATTTAGTAAAATAATAAANAGCGGACAACTGTACAATGACTCACGTTGACTAGCTGTGTGTTTACAGCACAGCGCCAGTGGATGCAAGGAGTGACCTGAAGAACGACAGGCACTAAGTACACAACGTCCTGTACACAGGCTCAGTTAGACCACTGTAGTTGTGTGTTTACAGTCTTCCATCCGCAGCAATAACATGACGTCAATGGACGGAAGGGTAGCTACCAAAGTGAAGGGCGGTCAAGCACTTCCTACCGCTGTAGACACTTTAGTTCAAATTTCCAGCTATAGGTTCCTTATATCAAAACCTTCAAAATTTTATCCTCTATAATCCCCCGAATTTTTAAAACGTCATTCTGATACACCCTGTATAAATATAAATATAAAAATGTTTTTGTGTTATTAATTTCGAATACATATTATTTCGAAATCTTCTCGTTGGCGCCTTTATTAAATCGGCGCCTATGGCGGGGGCCACATTGGCCATACCCTAGTTACGGCTCCGCATGGGGCACTCAACTCTTGATTACTGACATACAATCTTTTGACAACAGCCATGATAAAAGCTATTGTTTCACTTAGGTTAACAGACGGCGAGTTTAAACACACAAAATCTTTGCAACCAGAGTTATTTAATAAATAAAACACAAATGATATAATTCCGACTCCGTAAACCTGTGACATATAAATATTAAATACTTCTAATCTTTATATATTTAACTATAGAAATACATAAGTTGTAACGGTAGGTATCTTTAAATGTAACAGTAACGAGATGTTATTTGTCACAACTCATTAGACTTATAGCTTGCTAAATAAAATATTTTTTATTAGAATATGTTTCTGTTTGAAAGAAGATTTTATCGAAAAATGCAATTTCAGACTATCAATAATCTGCTGAGCTAAATATTTTCTGGTGAAGACAAAACTGAGCTCCGCGGCAGAGGTTTCACTGGTTCGGCTTAGCAGGAACGTAGAAACGTGCTGACATACTTCTAACGTTCTGTCTACAGCAGTTTAAAACTTACACCGTGGAGGAAGAATGTGAGCATACTGTACTGTGCAGTATATTATTATTCATATTCTAACTATGTTACAATATAAAAAGAAGTACTGCAAATTTTATTGAAATGCTACAAATTGTTCTCCAATAAACATTAAATTTATTGATTCTCCTGCTGTAAAAGATTAAACGTATACATGTTCCGCAACTTTTACAAAGTTTATAAATTAATAATTATTCGTTCGAAAAATGTCTGTTCAGAAAACTACAAAGATGAAGTTAAACATGTTTCTTATCACAAGACACTCTCCGCAATTTGGCATAAATAAATTGTCTCTTTTTAATCGGTACATTTGATGAAGCTACTGAGGTGAATGTGCCGTTAAACGAGAGCAGGGCTGATAGGTGAGATCAAAAAGAGACATTTATCCAGTGATATTAACAACATCAGTTAAAATATTTATTTTGATTATATCTATTCAACGTGAGATATTAAATTTCACGAAAAATTAAATCTACACTGTATGACTGCACATAATTTTACAATAAAAAAAATCAGTACACCACCGTATTAAATGAGACCTTAGGGCTTATTCATACTTTATTATTTAGGACTGTAAACTCTCTGTAAATCCAGAATTCTCTTTGTAAGGAATAGTCGGATTAGAGAAAGTTTAGTGAACTTCAACAATGTCAGTATGTGAATAAATTAATTTTTTAAATGCTTCGTGTTTTCTCTCTTAATTAACCATTAAAATTTGTTCGTGTGCTATTCTCGGAAATTTTTTACCAATGAATGTCTACAATGTATATTAAATCATAAGAATGAGTTAATCTTCCAAAAATTATGTCGATAATCCGACAGACCAACTTAATCTACTCAACTTGGCTAAGTAAGTATTTTTTATTATTTTACTAAAACATTTCCTAATCAAAATTTCATCAATTAAAATGCATTGATTAGATAATTACAAATTAAAACATTCTGTTTGTTGCCGTACCTAATTTAACTTATTTTTTTTAAATGCAGCGTAACAGGAAAAACTTTATTTCTTATAACCAATGCGTGTCAACTTACGTGTTTCGTACCACTGCCCAGGCGATCATTTCATTGATATTTTAACATAAAAAAATGACTTCTATATCGATGCATTTATTGTCAGAAATTATTAACCTATAACATTTATAATATTTATATATATATGACGAAACTAATTTAAATGAAAAAAAATCGAAAATCATGGCAGTGACTCTCGGCCAAGTAAAAAAAAGCACCGACTCACTATATATATATAGAAATTAGTTTTTCGATTTTCGGAGGTCGATTTCTCCTCTCTCCAAAGGTCTAAAGTAACTCCGAATTCCTTTTTCAAAACAAAATTATTTTCTTTGGTAATCAAAACCCACCAAAAAACCTGTATTTTCTTTTTCAAAGCGATATCCACAAGTTATTTACCTGAATTATTGTTGTTTACGAATCGCTTCCAAGCGCCAAACTTATCTTTAGCAAAGAAAAACTATGAAAAATGTTGACCGTCGTCTAAATTCTTATAAGTTTTTACTTGGCGCAATTTTTTACATGTCAGACGTTCTTTAGTAATAATGAGTAATTCGAAGCAATTGTAAACATTTACTTTTAAAATAAATCACTTTTAAGTGCGGAAGAGGGAAAGTTAATAAAGGAGTTCTCATTTGAAACACACGATTCGAGCAAAATACAAAGTTCAGTTAAAAACACACAAAGATATACACATTTATCCCACTACATCATTTGAAGAATTTCATAAAATTGATTAAACATTTTTTTCTTTTAAGTACGAAATTTTAAAAGTGCCAAATTTTTTTCAAGCGAAATATACTAAATTACAATGAAAAATTCGTCAATTATTTGTGATCCTGTAGGTTATAAATATATTTTTAAATAATATAAACACACAAAGAAGTATTATTTTACAGAAAAAGTAGAGTATAAAATATTTGTACGAAACCAGTATTGACGTTTATCACAACAAATGTATTTATGTTCAAATTTTATTGAATTCTATTGAGTCAATAAGGAAAGAGTTGAAAAGGTTCGCCTGTTCGAAATTTTCAATTTCATAAGCATAAACGGCTTTTAAATTGAAAAATAATTGGTCATTTAAATACATTCGACCGACATTACAGAGCTTGTGTACTGGCTGAAAGTAGATAGAGAAAAAGCTGATTTTAAATAATGTCATTTGTGAGAAGCCGGGGGTTGATGGATATCGGTTTAAACCCTCTTGGATCGGCGACGACCTGGTAAAGACCGCTCACGTTGTCACTGGATGGCTTGTAATAGAAGGGCTAATTGTTTCGAGTGGGGAGGCGCGATGGGTAAGTCGATAGGGTGTCTTTATGCGCCGAAATAAGTCAACACGGGATCAAGTTAATAACGAAACAAGAGTTTAATGAGCCGTCTTCTAGTCGAATCGAAGTAAAGTCGGTATCCAGTGCGGAATCTTCTATGCACACCGAGGGTGGAAAACTGGCTTTGACTATGGCCACTCGGAAAAGGTTCACTTATTATATGGCGAGACAGAAGTAGTTTATATCCGTTGTCATTAAATTTGTCCGCCTTTAATATGTCGGGACGAGCCGTAATTTATGGCTGCTAGAGATGTCCGCTCTTCACTAATAGGTGTCTGGCCGTTATATCAATATGTGTATTCAGTGTGGAAATCTGATCGGGTGACCGTTTATTAGGTAGCGATGATATGTCGAAAGTATCATAGCTGACCAACGAAAACTAAACGAAGGTTTCGTATTTCCTTGGATTGTTTTAGATTTCCTCCTTAGACGAAAGATAAGTGTCAACTTTTTCACATATTTGCATTAATTTCGAGAGTCTATGCGAGGGAAGAAAGGATTTGTTGACAGGTAAGTCAACATAGTCCTTTCCTCCCTAGTAATTCGTTATTTTCTCGTTTTTATTTCCTGGGAACTGTGCGGAAAAAGGGCAAGTTTCTAAAGCTTCTCGTTTCTTTAAATTTTATCAAAAATAGCCCCTTCATTTTCACACGTTTGTGATGAGAACAGATAAACGTAAATATTGTTGGATATTTACTGCAAAATTTTATGTGTTTGAGGATAAATAAGATAATTTCGCTTTATGAACCTTGAGATATAAGGAACTATCTTCAATACCGAGACACTAAAAGATATCATTTTCTAAACTACTTAAATTGTCAAGGCAATTAACAAACAGTATTATTTATTTATAAGTAGAAATGGGCAAATACCACTTATCTGAAATTTTCGAATATACTTGCATTGGCTTGCCCCTGTACAGTACATCAAACGTTTCATTTAGCAATAGAATCATGCAGGTCATCTGTATAACTCCTTTTGGGGGAAATATGAATTGAAATAACGTGACTTCGGTTTTCAATGGAAGTTTCTACGTAGATAATCGAGGCCTGCTTCCCCTGTAGTTTTCATATTTGGTCTCTTCCTTCATCTATCTAACTCCGTTTTCCAGAAGAACAACAAACGACAGTTAGGATTTATAGGTCTACAATTTTTTCAAATTGCAGCCCAAAAAACACAATGTATTGATTGTTTAAATTTTCATTTGTTAAAATTCTTTAACTACTGTTATCTTACAATACATTAATAAATAACGGTTCTCACTTTCACCTTGAGAGTATTATTTAGAAAACGAAATAATCGAACACGTTCATGATTTGGTCTGCTTCTTTTTCGTGCGAAGTAAATCAGAAGTGCGAAAGATAACGTTGCTAGATTAAAGGACTTTTCTCCCAAAACGGGACAGTTTAAGTCAACCCAGCAAAAACGTTTGATAGAAATGAACTATTGTGGGAAATTTTATATTCTCCAATGAAAATTTGGTTTATTTCTATAAATTCTATACTTGTTTATTGTGTGCCAAATGTTACTTCTCCCGAACATGTTACACTTTAAGTAACGTTTGACTTATATTCATAAAGTTCTATAAAGTTCTCCAAAACACTTAAATAAATACAGTAGATTCAACAGTGAAGAAATGAGTATCAAATTCTTCATATAAATATTATCAAATAAAAATAATTGGAAGTGTCTGCGTTTTTAATTCAAAAACCCTTATAAAGATATAATAAAGTGGGTGAAATTTAACAACTTTTTATATTTATCACTGTTTCGAAGCACGCGACACATAAATACACGATTTACTTTATTCTCGTCATAATATTATAGAAAGTGAAAGAAATTAATTTGACGAATAAATTTTAAACAGAATCATATAAACTGAAAATACAGTTCTGTGCCTGTTTTTTCTATCTACCGAGTAGTGTTAGACGTTTTCAAATCATTAAATAGAAAAATAATTCGGTAAAAATTCAATAAATATCTCTTCTAGAAAATACTTGGATTAACTCTTGCGAGTATTGAAAATGCTGAAATTGTATGTGTAATGTTGATTTTGCTGCGGAAAATTTTTAGATATAAAATTTTGTAATTTCGAGAATTTCGGTGACTTTGTACAGTAACTCTGGTAGGAAAGGCTTTCTTTGTATGTATGACGCGGAAATATACGTATTTGCGGTATTGAAATGATTTTATCAACGGCATATACGTAAGATCTGGAACAATTCCTTGCGTTCGGGTACTCGCGGGTAGAATTGTCCGAGGTTTCAAAAGTATTTTATAATTCGATAACGCGTGCTTTGTTATCACAAAGGGACGAAAAGTAGTCACTATGGATAGAAACTTATTTCGTCGTAAACATTTCGCACAAAATGATTATAAATAACTGACTTAATTTGAAATAATCCCTTCGATCAGAATTTATTTAATCTCTTATTCTTTCAGAAGTGAAAGCCAAATCAATATTTCGTTAACATTTATTATTTTAACATCTTTTATTTTCTATAAAAGTTAAAATATTTTGAATAAATTGAAATTTTGTTTATTTCCAAAGTTTTCACAGAGCTTATTATTTTTAATGAATATTTATTGCTCTTTAGTGTATTTATTTGCCATTATATTTAAATTCGTATATTGTAAATAATATAATTATATATAATGAAAAATGACAGATATTCGAAACAAAAAATTTACTTAAAATTTTGAAGAAAACGATCGACTTTGCCGCGAGAGTTCTGTCTATTTGAGTGTGGAAAAAAAGAGCCAAATACAAAAAATACATTTTCGTATGTTACATTCGTGTTTTAAATGAATTCTCTCTTCTGTCTATTGAAATAATAAGAATATTTTATTAAAGATTATTTCATAAATTCTAATCCTTTTGACTAATTTTTGATTCCACGTGATTAATTTTTGCGTTTTGGTGCGATAAATAAATTAGGAAAGAACTTTTTAATGACAAAAATTAATTCGACAAACGAAATTACTAAATATTTACGTCAACTTACGTTTTTACAAGTAATTCGTAATAACACGACTGTTTTCGCTTTTATTGTGTATTATTTTACATACGTTTACATCAACATTTAGTGTTGAACTTTAATATCGCGTATTATGAAATTAACACGAATCGAAACATCAGAAGAAAAATTATGCGAATAACGTCGAAATTAAAACAAAGTATTAGTTTCCTTTTAAACCTGAACATTTATTTTATTCAAAAAGTCTATTTTATTAAAAATTTCAAAATGTAAATAAATGTTCTTTTGGATACATTTATTTTAATCTTTTGTCTGTAAAAGCATTATATTTCGAACTATCGGCATTACAAGAAGCGAAAATGTTCTCCTTCACCTATCACAAATAAAAACTGTTTAAAGTTAACAGGGAATTGTGATTTTAACTGCATAATAGCGGTATTTGAAAATAAAATTAAAATTTCCTTATTTTTTTCATTTTACAGAACAACGTTAATGACTAATTTTTTAAGGTATGATTGCATTATAACTACTTAAGCGTAAGATAAATGACTAAGAAATAATATAGTTATTAACTGAAACCCCGAGAATGCTGGCTGAAAAAATTACTTAACTTTTTGCGATTCTAATAAAATACGAAAAACAAAATTTGTGTTTCATTCAACATCTTACATAAAAATCGTGCGAAGAAATACAACGTGCATATAAATTTCCATATATGCATATATATTTGAATGGCGTTTAATTGTTGTTTGCACAGGTGAACAACATTTCAAGATAGAAGATATTAATTAAAAAACTTTCTGATTTAATAAGCAAATACCATTTATAAAACCATTTATAAAACCATTTGCACCTTATTGTAATATTCTATCTTTATGAAATATTAAAAAGTTTAATTACACCATAAAGACTAATTTTTATTTATTTACGGGCCCTTAAAATATTAAATCAAGTAAATTGAAAAGCAAGACTGATCAAATATTAGATCACATCCCATTGTAGAAAAACAGCATAATCTCACATTCACTGTTAATTATTCTCAATAACAATGTATGTCCAGTATAAAAAGTACTACGGAAAGTATTTCGGCATCTAAGCTTGTGTCTTGAGATTGTTATATAAACTCTCGCTCGAATTAGCATAGGTTATCACGTAAATACTAATATATTTTTATATTCCATTAAAGAATACATAAAATATTTATATCAAAATATATGAAACTTTTGAATAAAATATGAAAATTTAAACAATCCGATACTCTGAAAGACAGCAGTCGAAATTAAAGGTGGATCTTTATCGCGGATTCCGTAGTGCTACAGGAAAATGACTTTGTAAAATATAGAAAATGTAAAAAGTAATAGTGAAACAAGTAAAATGAGTTTATTTAAACAATGAATTAATAATAAACAGAATATTATATTAATACTTTACATAAAATTAAAATAAATATAAGTATAGGAAGGATGTATGTATTGATATATGTTATCCATTTTCGTCAGTAAATTCCACACAAGGATTTGTTATTTTTTCAAAGAGTCGGGGTTTATGAATGTGTGAAATTTCTTTGTTGGAGGAATCCACTCTTTAAACCCAGGATTCTCGAAGCATCGTTTAGTGCTAAGTTCCGACTTTTCGCTAAGAACGGAACAAAGAGAAGTAGCACCCAAAATATCCCTACAAATTGATACGTTTGGGGAAAATGTTACAGAAAGAGAAGTTTTGTCTGTCGTGTTTTTCTTATTCATATTATCGAGATTTAGAGAAGTACATAATATTGACGGTAAAGGATATATTTTATTTTTCTGCAATTGCATGTTTTTCTCGTTATCATTTACTTGCAGAGTATTTAACATTTTGTCGTCTTCCAAATTTAAACGTATTTTCTCAGAATTTTCTGACTCGTTAACATTTTTCTCACTATTATCTCGTAATTCGTTAACTTTTCCATCCTTGAACTCGTTCTTTTTGTCGTTTGAAAATACTGTTTCTTTTTCTTTTATTGGTGCATCATTTTCTTTTACATTTTCGTGAGATATCAACTCAGTAACTGTAGAATTACTCTCAATTCTCTCAACATTTTCTGAGAAATTAGCATTTATTTCTTCGATTCTACACGTTTTAATTGCTTCTGTTATAGGTTCCGTAATGTTCTGTTTGGATAAAACCGCGTATCCTGCGTTTTTTATATCCTCCTTGTTACATTCTGCAACTTCAGGAATGTTATCAGATGTGGATGTTATATAATCATTTTGTAATTTTAAATTATTTGCAAGACTTTCTTTATTGCCGCTATTATCACAATCATTCATTACTCCTACGACCTTTGCAGATTTGGTTTCTTTATCACTTTGAGCCTGCAATGCCTTCTTTGTGATACGATCATTGGAAATGTTCTGTTTCGATTCTTCATAATTTTGAATAATTGGCTCGAAATCGGTGTTATTTTGAAAATTAAATCTGGATAATGAAGATTTGCGATCGAATTTTGGAAACAGAATCTGTCGCACGTGGTTGAAATCATCTTCGGTTTCTTCTGTTGTAATTGTTTGATTTTGTTTGTCTATTTTTCGCAAGATATTCGTCTGACATTCTCTGCTCAAAGTAAGACTTTTCTTTTTTTCCTGTGATAAAAATTTTAAAATATATTTAATTAAATGCTGTATTTATTCTAATAAACAGCGCTGTCTGTTAATTCTTTCAGCTTGCAACTGCATCGTTTATTATACAGTACAGCGTTTATTATTTCTGTTCTTTGGAAATTGAGAGAGATTATTATTCGAAAGCTATTTTTAATGGAATAAATCCGGAAACTTTCACACTTTGTTATTATTTAAACAACAATGTAACAAACGCGCACTATTTTAAGGTAAGGTAAAAGAGACAACGCTAAATAACATGCGCAATTTTTCAGTTTACAATAAGCCTTATTTTTTAATATACAGCGCATTTACTATTAGACGGCGATGTCTATAATTTGTTTCATCCTGCAATTACGCAGTTTATTACAGAGCGCTTACTATTACATGGCACTGTTTATTAAAATAAAATACCGTACATTAAGAAGCCATATGAAAACGAGCCAATCTCTTCACCAGGAAATCATTTTGGTCGATTCGCGTGCTTTATGTGCATACGATAGCTTTAGCAACGTTTGGCGAAAAGTTTATTTCGCTGAGTTCTGTAAAACGCCTATAATGAGAAATCAAAAGAATGCCTGCACTGCCGTGTACCATTCAGTACCGGAGCAGCTGCCATTGGGTTTTTGACGACAGAAAATGATTCGAAGCAGAAAATTTACCACCAGATGTCGGCAGTTTACAAAGAACATTACATTTATGTACAGTTAAAAAAGACTGAACAAACGATTCCACAAAGCCGAACAAAATGTAAAAGTTCACTGTAGAGTGGGACAAGCGTATTGAGTCATCGCGCTGGAGATGACATCAAAGGTAGATGCATTAAGCCGAACAGATCGATGAGTGAGCATTGAAGTTGTTTCACAGCTTTTAACATTAGTAGTCAGCAAACATCTGCACTAATGACTTGTTTATGTTCAATGAATACCAAAACCTCAGAGAGGACAACATAAATCAGCAGGGAAATTCTGCATTAAAAAAAATGTGCTTCCGTACGAAAAAAAGAAACTCATTTGTGATTCTTGCCGTAGCTGCAGATGAGTTGTGGCGCAAGCATTACGAGTAAGAAACAAGATGACAAAGACTTTAATGAAAACAAGTTGAGCTCACTAAAATGGAAAATGATCGATGAGGCTTCGTCTGAAAGATGCCGATGAATGCTTTCTTTGATCACAAAGATCCACTGCTGTTCGAATTTCATAAGAAAGGGGTTAACTTTCCTGTTTGGTTAATTTGTGAAGCACCTAAAAGGTTGTAAGTTTGCCTCGGCTACATAAGTACAAGGATTGGGTACAGACTTCCTGAAACAAGAAGCAAAGACTTCTACGAGCAGGGAGTTGCCATGCTTTAATTAAACTTATCAAGAAATTGCATTAATCTCACTTTTGTGGTTGCTATTTTTAACGTACAGCTAACGATCCGCAAATAAATTAGATCAGCTCATTTTCATTTGACTCGCCCTAATATGGATATTTAAATATTTTTAGATCAAAATTACGTATATGATTAAAACCGCTTTTGCTATATTCTTACAGATTAAAAAAAATACTGATTATAGTTACTTTTTCTCTCCACATCTTTAGATTTTCATTTAAAGTTCCTTGAATTTCTCGCATATGTTCTTTAAGTTGTTGATTTTCCAACAAAGCTTCATTTAATTTTTCTTGCAGATTATTCTTTTCGTCGTTTGCTTTATCTAAGAGTAGAACGTATTTATTCAGTCGTCGATTTGATTCTTCTAAACATTTAAATTTATTCTGGAAATAACATAATATTTCATTTTCATTTTTCAGTTAAAAACACAACTTTTTATAATACAACTGTCTTACCTCACTGTCCTCTTTAGTTTGATTTAATACTTTCTGAATAGCAGTTAATTCCTCTTCTTTCTAGTGACAAAGAAAATTAAAAGAAAAACGTTACTTTTGTACAACTAATGTTAATCTACCTATTTTGTATGATCATAGGATACCAAAGATAAGCTCATCTAACACGCAATAATTGAATCGTATACTGCTATTATTTCCTTTGATATGGAATATTTTCATATCATTGAGCGATATGTTTATTTGAAATTACATTTTATTCAAAAAATATGTAATAAGAGCTTTTTTTCCTTGTTGTTCAAAGAAATACATCACTGACAAACCGATAGAATTTTAAGTAAAAATATTGTAAACGATGATGATTATAACTCATCGTCGCTTCCACAGTATCTTCCTTCAAATGTACAGGAGTTTCTTTTGTATTTCTTGCCATAAGACTCTTTTGTAAAAATGTTTATAATACAGAAAAAACGGACAGACATAATTCGAAAAAGTCAAACAATGCTGTGATTAAAAATGTTTCTAACAACAAATAAAGTGATAACACTGGTACCTGAAAAAATTCAATTCTGGAATATAATTTATTTTCAAAGATGACGAGAGTAGTTTTTCGAAAAAATTTAAAAGTCCTCTAACTGGGTTATATAAAGTGAAATAAACTGCGAGAGAGAAAATAAGTGAATGTAATCAAATTGAGAATATGTGACTACTGATTAACGTGCGTAGATCACTAATGCTGGTTAATGTCAAAGTGATAATATAATTTATACGAGGTATATTAATTTCACAAATATTTCTTCATATAGATACGTAACCAAAAGATCGCCTCATTCAACATCCCGAAGGCCGATATCTATATATTGATATATAGGCCTATATATTGGGCTTCGGGATGTTAGGTATGTTTATATTGCTTCATATTTATTTTTTTAAAGATGATATATATAGTCTTAATCAAAAATGTTATTCATTAGAAAATTATTTAAAAAAACATTCGTAATAAAAATAATTTCATTAATAATAATAGTAATAATTTTCCAATTATATTCGACTTACGTGTTTCATTTTTAAATGCAATTGTTCAATTTCGATGCTTTCTCGATTTATGAACTGTTTGTGATATTCTTCTCGCAATTGTGATCTAAATAAAAGCAAAGAAAATTTATTAATAAAATTTTTGTTCGTTACTAACCCGAGATTTTTATCGATTACTTACCTGACTTTTATAATTTCTTGTTTTAATTTTTGATATTCCGATGACAAATTTTCTAATTTTTCATGATATTGAATATTTATTTTATCTACTCTCTCACAGAGTGATGTAGCTTGACTGACTATAAATTTGTTAAAATATATTTTAATAATAGATAAATATGTCTTGTTTCAGTTCAAAAACGATGTTTTGATTAAAACTGGTTTAAGAATAATTTCAATTTTACCATTATTACTTTTTAAAACAGTTGCTACGAATAATTTTCACAAGGGTCTATAAGAGAATATTGATTATTTCTAGGACAGCGCGACTTCATTTTATCACGTTAAAATTGAAGCGAAGCTGAAAAGAAGAGATCCCTGCACCTATTAAGCACAGAAGAGGAAATCCTTGTACAGCACCTGACAGACGCGGACAAGTAAACTTTGCACTTGCCGCCACAAAACAGGCCATCCTCATACCTGCAGGTCACGAGAAACACGATCCTTGCACTGGCCAGGTACCGTTTTCGCGCCTATTTTTCGTTAGGAAATAAGCGCGAAAAAAGAAGAAAAGTTAGGCACCTAAGACTGTTTTAATTTTTGACTCCTAGGCCTAAATTCCGTTAGGTGCTCTCATCCCATCAGAGAGGGTGGACATTCTCCATGTAATACTTTTGTATAACGCAGTGGTTCTCAACCGGGGGTTCATGTACCCCTAGGGGTACGAGCGTAAATAGAAGGGGTACATCTAACTTTCATTATAAAACGGCGCATGTTAATGAATTTGCTGTAAATTATTAACACAAGAAAAAACAAAAACTTGCTTTAAAACATCCCAGTACGAACACCGATTTCCCTTTTAACAGTCCAAACAAGTTGTTTTATCCGCTCGATTTACCCGTCTATTTGTGCCGTTAGTGCCGAGTGAACTTGTAGTCTACTAAAATTTCGATTTAACCGAGCATTAATTTTAGAATAGATGTCAGCGGATTGGCAGTATTTTTAGATTTTGTGAAATATCAGTACAACGATGAGCTTTGCGAAGATTTGTTAATATGCGACTGCCTAAAACATACAACTACGGGTTTTGATATTTTTAATAAAATCGATGTTTTCATTCGAAGTAATGAAATAGATTGGAAAAAGTGCATCGACATCTGCACTGATGGAGCTAAAGCTATGCAAGGTCCAATTTAAAAGGTCTAAAGAAAACTTTTACCATTTTAACAACGTATTTGTGACGAAAACTAAAAAACAGGCTTGACGCATCAGCAGACATTCGTTGTCAGTTAACAAGGTGGGAACCAAATTTTGAAAAATTTGCCGAAGATTTATCGCAACAAACATCCCATTAAATTGTTAGAAATTATTGTAGAATAATTTAAATTTTCTTTATCATTAATTATTATTATTTACTTTTAGGAAATGTAATTTATGCATGTATTGAAATGACTTCTGTGATTTTATATAATATACAGTGGTGCCTCGTATAACGTACGCCTCGAATAACGGACTTTCTGTTTGACCGTTACGTGACTCGAGCAACAGACTTGCTGTNATCAAATAATAATAAATAAATGTATGTACCTGTCTAAATTTATTATTTACGTAAAATAAGTAATCCACTTTTAGTTATAGTTAGTTAGAGTTTTTTATGGCTCTCATTTATAAGGGCTGTATACATCTAATGCAGTAACTATAAAATTTACGTACAAAAATATAAGGGGTACTCGATAAACAACTAATGGGCTAATGGGGTACATCAACAAAAAAGGTTGAGAGCCACTGGTATAACGAAAACGAAGTCGTGGACTCCTATTTTATTCTGGCTCTGTTATAGTTAGATAACAGAGGAGCAGTATGGCGATCGGTTAAAATGACCTTCCCAAGA
Source organism: Centruroides sculpturatus (assembly GCF_000671375.1). Taxonomy (NCBI): domain Eukaryota; kingdom Metazoa; phylum Arthropoda; class Arachnida; order Scorpiones; family Buthidae; genus Centruroides; species Centruroides sculpturatus. Next base: position 289,910 of record NW_019385323.1, on the reverse strand, counting down.
TTTTTATATTTTTGGATTTAGGAGACCTTCAGACGTCGACAAATGCAAAAACATTCAGTTTTTTCTGTGTGTATGAATGTTAATGTGTGTGTGTTTGTGCGTGGCACGATTTTACTTACCCCCTTTGAAGCTTAATAACTCCTGCGAATTCGAAAATTTCTTAAATTTTGCAGGAAGGTTTATGTATTAGAAAAATTCATGTTATTAAATTTGATGGTTTAAGGTCGAGATGGGAGATAAAGGGAGTCGTGTGTCATATCTCGACTAGAGTCGGACTTAGATGACGATTTTACTTTTTATATGGATTTAAAACTTATTATAAAACCCATCCCTACTTCTAAAATTAAGCTTTTTTCCGTTTTATACTGTACTTATTAAAAATGTAAGGTTTTTAATGATATGTAACAGATGGCGTCAGCAGATTTTAAATATTGCCGGAAAGTTAAGCGATTTGTTGCTGGAGTTTTCACATTTCAATGGACCCTCATTACATTTCTGGATTCCTCTTATCAATTACCGGTGATAAAAATAATTGGCAAAGTTTTTTCAAAATCGATCCATTAAATTTTGAGAACGAACTCGATTTTATAAGCCCGTACAGGACGTGCTTGCGACCTTAAAATATCGCACGACAAAGTTGCGCGACTGATGCGATATGGTATTGTCTCGCGCGCTGGTCAAACGACCTTATATCTCGAAAACAAAATTATGGAATGGCACATTTCATTGCATTTTTGGATCCCGTGTCGCAATTAATGAAAAATGGTAGTTTAATCAAAATCTATCGAACGGATTTTAAGAACGAACACAATTCTGTAAGCATCATAGAAATTTCGCTAACGCTCCGCTTCAATTGTTTACATACTCAAAGAATAATTATTACAAAATTGTATCTTTCAGATTCAAAATAATGCTATATCTGTAGGACAATATAGGGATAATCATTAGATTCGTTTTGCTCTAACTCATAGATAGAATGGCCTCCAAAATTTACTTGTTTATGTAACGAAAGTAATACAACTGCATAAATTCACTTTTTGCTTTTTTTACTAATTTTATTATTACTTCTATGGACAATGAAGAAAATAAGATTCTAGATTTGTGATTGGCATCGAGTGTCATCCCTATGTAATTTATCAATACTTCTGTACAATACATGTGCATAGTATAAATCTATTCAGTAAAAACTTTAATTGTAATCCAATGAAAATTTTAGTATATTTTTCCATCGCCTACTTACATTCTCTATACTCTGTTTTATTGTCTCGTTCTATTTTAGTGTATCTATTTGTCATTAATTTATTAATTTAATTTGTCACGAATCATTTACTCTAAGACTTCAGATTGATCCGTTCTCTTATTTCTTAAATATAGATTGTGTATTAATCATCTAATCATTAAATAATTCAAAATCATTAAAACGATAACAGATTTTCACAAATTTATTATGTTAACAAATTAAAATTAAATAAACGTATTAAACTTTAAATTAATACTCACTGTCTTCGTGTAAACGTTGCTGAACTTTACTTAATTTGCGACAGTTGCGGTTTAATTTATCAAACATTTCCTGAACCTCTCCCAGCTGATCCCGCGTGCTCTCTTGTAAATTGTTACGAGCCTGGAGATGCATCTTTAATTCCATTATAGTCTTTTCCAGATCCAGTTTTTCTAGCTTTTAATTAGTTATACCAATTATGAATTAAAATTAATATTAAATTAGTAATATGAAAAGTAACATTAATTTATACTTGTAATTTTAAGGCTTCGTTTTTTATTGCTTCAATTTCCTTCTTTAAGCAGTCCACAGCAACTTGATTCGAAATCTAATAATTTATACATTTTCAAAATATATAATTTATATTTCAGAAAAATATTAAAGCTAATTTAAGTATTTATTCGTTCGTATACGTTTAATCTATAACCGTAACACTATCAGGAATAAAGCTCAAGTTATTCGTAATTATTCTTACCAAAAAATAAAAGAGAATCAGCTCTCAATAATCAATTATAGAGTTTCAGAAATCGTCTCTGTAGTTATTAGCAAAGTGTGTTTTACGTATTATTGTTTGTATCCAACTATTAAATGTTATTAATTATAAGCTCCTTTGTGATGTATACGTGTTCAGTGTTCTTCTCACGAGTCGAGTATTATATCGTTTTTGTAATAGAATGGTTTTCAAAGGAAATGCAAACTTCTTCGAAGACACAGATATGACAAACACATTATGAAATATATTAATACTTGATTACTTCTTGTTCTTTCCGATGTTCTTTGGGAATAAGCACAAAATTGCTGTGAAGAGTTTATCACACAGGAACACTATTTGATGAATAAAATACACTTTACTTTGTACAACGGAACGGATATGCATTTCGGAAAATTATGAGGATTATCGTTACCCCAAAATTAAAAAGAATCCATTTTAAGATGCTCTGCCTTCCCCCTCTCTTTCTTTTAGTTATTTACTATATCGTATGACAGTCAGTTCACCCGATATACATACTGTACAGTGAATAATTTTACACCTTCAAGTTGTTTTGTTCTTTCTAGTGTTTTTTAACTGTTTTTAGCAAGTTTTAAATTTTTACTTTTACAGTTGTATCCTTTTATCACAGTTTTTGAGTATATTTTAATTTACTTATTTTTTTATTTTTAATTTATTTTACTTTTACTCCTTTTAACCCTTTTTATAGTTGTTTTTTAAATAAAATTCGTTATTCCAATAGTCGCATGTAAATATCATTTCAGGTAATCTTATTTTTTCTGACTTAAACGTATGTGAAATATTTAAAAAATTGTTAATTTTAATCTAATTTATTACGCAGTTTTAACAATTGTACAATAAGGACTGGAAATAGGCAAATATCCCAAAATTTATATCCGTTCCTATGAAATCCAACATATTCCTTCATTTCTTCGAAATGTGTTCTGTATTTCATACTGTGAGATCGGCCAGGACGTAGATCTTAGTCTACGACACTTACGGCGCGCGATCGTGAGATCGGCTCTCGTAACGTTTCATAGGAGGGCGGTAATTTTAAGAAAAGAGGATTCAAGACTGTGAGGTCTTTAGCCCAAATTGTCAGGGTCCCGACATCAGTTAATCAATCTTATTATACGCGGATTAACACGCGTATGCGATCTGATCCAGTCACGCAATTAAAAGACATTTTTAATTAAAACGAAATAATAAATTTAATAGAACAAAAATTTAAATCATACAAAAAGTGGATAAACGAAAGACAGAACTACTATAACTAATATACAAATCGGGGGATCGCTAAGCTTATATTATACCCTATTCGCGATCGAGAGAGAGCTCACAAAAATCGTTATAAAACATACGACCTGTTTCAGATGTCGTTCGTCTTCTTCTCTGTATGCAAGTTCAGTTACTTTTTCGTATGGGAGATCAATACGTGCACACATATAAAAGTATATTTCCTACGTGCAGACTTATTCCGTATGTGACTCGTCTGAGGACGTTGGTCATCAGGAGGGAAACGTATGTGGAGTTTGGACGCTTTCGGATCTGTCGCTGAACTCCTCGAATTCAGACAAGTTCCCTCTATATCTTCTGAATGCCGACCAATCATCGGCCAGTAACTCTTTCGTGAGAACGGATGAAAGGGGGGATGAATGAGGGGTAACCATTTCCCATCTGAGCTGGATTTTAACGAGATAAGGGAAAGTCAGAGGATGTTCTCTTCTGTGAAAGGAAGTAACATCTGTTATCTGCCTTTTCCCACGTTAAAACAGTATTTTTCTCACCAAAAATGAAATAATATTTGGTGACATTATTTTAACGTAAATAATAAAATATTAATTTAGACCCAGGGGCCTTTCGGGTCTCACAATACAATAAAGAGCTAAATTATTATAGTTTAGAAAAGATAGCATTTTTCTGGCAAATATTTTGTTTTACTATATGGTAGATATATTTCAAATAATTTGTATATAATTCTACATATAATTTGCTACTTTAAGAACATAGCACCGTATTTCCTCGGAATGACCTGCATACAGCGTAAAAACGAGGAAAACCAGCAAGGTCCAGGAATGACCGACATGCCGGTTAAACTGCGACTAAAATATGAAATTAATCAGATGTAACAAAAGTAGTCCCTAATTAAACGTTACAGAAAATATTTTTCAGAGTACAATAAAATAACAACATTGCATTTTGACCAACTTAAAATCGGAAAGAGAGTTTTCATTTACAAAACAATAAAACAAATAACGACTTATTGACATTAGTAGTAGTCAGTCTTTGTGGGCTACGCAGCCATCTACTCCGACCTCAAAAATAATACCTTTCTCTCAAATGTCACACAAAACCGACGTTAATCGATGTAAGCCAAAATACAGTATATCGTCGGTTATCCGAAAGCATTTCAGTCGGCAAATTTAAATTTTCGCTAGTGCTGTGGCGCTGCAATCTTTGGCTATATCTTGGGCTACTCCAATATTTTTTTTGTTGCTTTGTGTGTTTTAGCTGGCAGCACTGGCACTTTTGTGTGGTGTTTTTCTGAGGACTGTGTCGTGCTGGATCGAACGTTTTTGATACTAAATCAACTACTAAAGTATACTTTTTTGGTTTTTATATTTTTTAATATATTTATTTTGTTTCTACAGATTAAAAAAATAATTTTTAACGATACAATAGCCACGATTATTATTTTAGAAAGTTTTTGTTAGGCTTAACATCGACGAAAATTCAACGCGTAGCGACACGCGACGGAGAAAAATTTCAACACGGGATAGGTTAATTTTTTTTCGTGCGTAATCGGTTATCCGAACAACCCCAGTTCCCAATTGATTCGGATAAACGACGCTCTAGTGTAATTTACAGCGAATTTTTAAAAATTTAATATGCTTACTCTTGTGTATTTTCAAATGACAAAAAAGTAGACACGAAACACCACTTTCGGAATTCCACGAGTATTTTACGTCGTTCGAAACAATACAAAATAACGAAATTAAACGTATAATCGTAGTTTTTGATATAATGCTTACAGTTTCAGTTTTAGAATAAAAACTCGTTCATTTTTTAATGTTCTCTCTAGAGAGGGGTGCATAACCTCACTTAAATCGGCATGCCAGTTTTTACCGTACGAAAATATTTAATTTCATAGTCTCTTCCAAATGGACCGGCATGCCGGTCATTCCGCGAAAATACGGTATATAACTTATATATGTGAGAGTTTCTTTATTAAATACAGAGCCGGATCGGAACTAAAGAAACTTTCAAGCAACAGGAAAAATTCTTTTAAATTTTCTTACATGTTAGCAAACACTATATTTGCATCAGTTATGCACTCTTACATATTTGCTACAGCGACGAATAATTTCATCTTTCTAGATTCAGAACTCATTAGAAATAATTCTAATACTAACAGAACAAAACAAATTTTGATATTATATTATCAACCATTTAAATACGATTTAGCAAATAAAAATTATTAGACAGCCACTTTATTTGATACATATAATCGAAAATCCAATGTTAATTAATGCGTATTTGCTACCTTTTCTTCTTCGATAAGAGAAATTTTGCACTCGTACACATTTTTCATATCCAGTTTATATTTCTCAAATTCTTCTTTCATTTTCTCGAAATCCTTTTCTGAAGTTTCCTGAAATGTTTGTACGTGTCATTATTTCTTTATTAAATAATGCATTTATGTGTTTTGGAAGATTAAATTTTATGTTTTATTAATGTTATGATTGATAAACGTCATTAATCTTCACAATTATTAGATATAAATAATTATATTAATAAGGCGTAATAAAAGATCAATCCAGAAATATTGACAGTGTAAAAGAGACAGAAAACTTATTTTCCATTAAAATAACTGATAGACTTCAAAAGAAACGTTAATAATAATTGTAACTTTTAGACTGTAAATATCAGTCAATTAAGATAATATATATCATTTTTCTAGATACTGTATATATTATTTGAATTAACTGACAAAGTTACGTCGATCTGAACATGCGCATGAGTCGCAGCTGAGCATTGAAAAAAATAATCAAAAAACAATCAGGACGACTCTTAAGGTGATAAAGACGATGAAAAAACAAGGAACAATCTTTATTGCATTTTATATTCACGCACTGTCCCTCGCCACTAAAATTTCGGACTAGAGTTCAGTGTTAAATAGTTGAATGTATTTCCCATTTATTTATCGATATTACAAAGCAAAGTTTCATATTATGAATTAACAAATCAGACTTTTTCCACTTTCAGAAGTACTGTATAATAAATACAAACTTTTAGCTTATGTACTTTTATCTTTGACAAACATGTCATCACAGGCTCAAATATACTATATAAAAATTTGATACGCAATATGTGTTATCTGATACCAACAGGTCTACAACATAACATTTCAACATTATCATGTTTTTATGTTTAATGATGATAATCATGTTTAATGATGATGTTATAGATGAAATGTTTCCATTTCAGAGAAGAAATATTTTAAATAACCGCGAATGTTAGGCCACAAAGAATAGAATCGCCGATTTCAGCCTTTATGCTTTGGAATAGTCTTTTCAAAGATGGTAACGCGTTTCTATTGAGTTCAATTTCGAGTTTTCGTAGTCTATCCCAGTACAGACATGATAGTGGTAATGCGCCTCTCTCTGCTACTATTTATTGTTTGCTTTGGTTTCATATTCTGACATAGGATAATGTTTGATTTTTAAACTCTTTGAATATTTATACAGCTTCAAACACAAAACTATACACCATTCCGTTGTCAGCATTGTAGGCTTTCCACAGACTTGAACAATTCGAGGGTTAAACTATCTTAATCTGTTTAGCTGAGTTTGACGAATGATAGACCCCTTGCCCCCTCGCTACGCCACTGTCAGATGTACTGTACAGGGTGGTTATAATTAAAATTGCCCTACTCAGATCTGTCTAAAGCCCGTTGTCGTGGACGTATTTTGATGAACCTTGGTATATATATTATATGGAACATGGAGAAAAGGAATGCAAAAAATATTTAGTTCGAATTTTTACCACTTGGTGAAAAAATGGTGCATGAAGAAGAAGAAACAGAAAATGAAAACACGCAAAAAGTTTTTATTCACAACATTTGTTCAATGTGCATCAATTACATGTTCAAAATGTCTTACAACGCAGTAAAGTGTTTTGAACATGTGACTGCTGCAAATGGATTGCATTGTAAGGCGTTTTGAACAAGTAATTGATGCAAATGATTTACACATTGAAAAAGTGTTGTGAATAAAAACCTTTTGCATGTTTCTATTTTCTGTTTCTTGTTCGTCATGCGCCATTTTTTTACCTAGTGGTAAAAATTCGAACTAAATATTTTTTGCAATCCTTTTACCCATGTTCCATATAACATATATACCAAGTTTCATCAAAATACGTCCACGAGAACGGGCTCTAGACAGGTCTGAGTAGGGCAACTTTAATTATAACCACCCAGTATATCAGTAAAATTAGACATTACAACTATGGAAAACGATCAGGATAAAGAAATAGAATCTATAATCAGAAATTTTAGTCTAAATGACTATCCGAAATCTTTATTCTTAAAGTGGTTAATTTAAAAACAGTTAAAATAGAAAATAAAATAAATAGAAAACAATAGAACGATACTAAATAAAATACATTCGTGATTTATCTGAAAAAGTTAAAAAATTTAAATATTATTCTAGTGCTAGATCGTACAAAAACCATAAGAAAATTAACTAATAAAAAATCTAAAAATAAAAATTAAAATGATTTAGAAAAAGATTATGTATTAATATATTCCTTTGATTGTAGTTGTTCAGATAATTGGTGAAATTGGAATAAACTGAACACAAGAATTAAAGAACACGTAAGTCCCATTAAGAATAATTTAATCTCGTCATCAGTAGCTTAAACTGCAACAGTGAAAGTCGTGAAATTGTAAAAACAAAGTATAAAATATATTAAAACTGAAAATAACCATATAATAAAGGAAACTTCAAGAACATATAAGTTATAAAAATACAGGAAAAGACAGAATCAATACAATGTGTGTTTGAGGTTACATGAACGTTTAATGATATTGTATCAAAATGCTTAAAACCGCCGGACTGTCCCCACTGCGGCGCTAGGGAAACGACGCTACATTACTGGCTGTATTGCTCCGAATATACAAGGGCCCAAAACGATCTAGACAACACCCTGTTTTTAAATATGACATTAGTTCGCTCTTTGACGCCTGTATATTGGCCTACTACCTCCATCACACCACGCCAGCACTGGCGGCGCTGGAAGGCTCATCGCCGGATTAAGCATCTAGCGAGCCCTAGACAAAATTTAAATTGGTGCCCCATTTAGATAAGTTGCTCGTAAACAAATCTTAAATAATGTCACCTAAAATTTTTATTAGTAATATAAAATACAAACACTAATACAATAATAACTGTACAACAAAAGAGTTTTTGGTACAACGAAAAATGTATGTAATTTTAGCCATTAATCAATCAGCTTTTAAAATATTTAACTTTTCAGAAAATTGATCAATCTACCGATTGAGGAGTATGTTTTTTTAGTAAGCATTGTTAAAGACAGCCTTTCCTGTCCTAATGAATTTCTTAAATAAATTTTTACTCGTTTTAAAACAGAGATGCACTGAAGCCAGGCCCTTCCGAATTACGGGCCCTAGACATTTGTCATATTTGTCTATTGGTATATCCGGCCCTGGGAGCGCTATATCTATCGCTCAGATCGCTTCACTTAACTAATAAGCGACGTCGATCGGATAAAGAGCAATCGAAGCTAGATTCTCCATATGAAACCGGTAACAAGAAGAAGAAGAAAATATGCTTAAAACCAAACTTAACGTAATACATCGCTATCAAGGTTATAGTGGCATTTAAGGTTCTGTTAATATTTAAAAATTGTGATATAGTCCAAACAACGTAACCTAAAAAAGTAAATCAATATGTACAGTACATTATAATTTAATCAATTGTAATTGGTTTTTGATTAGTTTGTATTAATAATGATATTATAATAAGTGAATAAGAATTAAACTTCACATACCCAGATTTTTTAATTTATTAAAATTAAGTAATAAATGTAACGAATGATAATTTATTATCGATTAAACGAACATTATGTTTTATGAAGACAATAGTTTAATTTGTCAGTTCCTAACTACAACCGTAGATTGTTTTTACTATTGCATTATACTATTATAGTTAATTTCAATTTAGTATTTTAGGTAATTGTATACACAGTGCACTGTGTTATTTATAATATCATTTTCTTACAATATTTTAAATATTTATTGCGTTTACCGCCATATGTCTAATCTCCGAATGGGCTGGTGAGGGGCAGTGGCGCAGCGTGTGTGTCAGCCGCCCGGGGCGGAGGAAAATTTCGCCCCTCCCTTATTTAGGTATTTCAATTTAAAAGACTAAAATTCAGTTTCGTCACAGAATAAGTAATGAAAAATTTCGTGCTAGTGTCGCCACCTTTTTAAAATCGCCGACCCGGACGGCAGGTGAGGTTTGTTCGAACAGAAGTTGCTGACGGAATGTCACTTTGCAATGCGAAGAATAATGTGCAGTGCATGCTGGTACTAAATCAGTTATAGTTAGCGACTAGGGAGACTTGGATAGGAGTAACTCATGTGACCTAGCTCTATTGGATATTGGAGGTGTATATATACGAATAAATCGTACAAGCAAATAAGAAAAAAAAAATCGTTCTCAGGTTACGCACGATATCCCTGGATGGTGAGTCGATTCCCGGCCCGTCCGGATTCACGGACACTAGTCGGTGCTCATTTCAATCCGTCCGAATCGTAGGTGGACGAAGATGTGAAATAAAATGGTTCAAATTCTTACAAGATATTATTATTTATTGTGAAATTTGCCGCCCCCTAAAAAGTGACACCCGGGGCGGGCCGCTCTTTCCGCCCCCACTACGCTACGCTACTGGTGATGGGGTCTGTGCCCAAAATGCATTTTCCATATTAGTTAAAGTTATATTTGAATAATTGAGTTAGGTTTCTTTCTATTTTGATGTGATAAGTACTTTCTGTTTAGACGTAAATTTTATAGGCTATCGGCTTAAAATTTACGCACGTATTAGTTCAAATATGTTCGAACGCGAATGCGCATACAATTTCGATATAATTTTGTTACGGTCGACACTACTCGACGATTCTGGAAATTAAATTGTCTCGCCTTGTACAATTTTTTATAAAACCCATCCCAATCTCAAAATTAAGCTTTCTGCCATTTTATATTAATTAAAAATATAAAAAGTGTACTGTTATTAATAAAATATTGTTACAGATAGCGCCACCAATATTCTATTTTTATTTCAGATCAATAAAGAATTATTTTCTATGAACACTCACACTTAAACACTTACTCGAAACTCTCGAGTTTAATAAGCCCAGTATTAAAGATAATTTTTCATCAAAGACCATTTAATTGAGACAGAGCGTTAGCGAAACATCTATGTGGTTTACAGAATTTCCTTCCTCTCAAAATTTGATGAATATATTTTGATTAAATTTTGCCATTTTCCATTTATTGCGATGACGAACTCAAGAAAATAATAAAAAACGGGGGCCCGTAAGTGTTTTTCAGATACAATGAAGTCAAAGTGGCAATGTCCGCGCTGCCTGATGCAGTCGAGTGTGCCAAACAGAAAGCAAAATAATTAAAATAAAATAAAAGGCATTGCGTTCGCTTAACGGAAAGTGGCGCGAAAAACGGACAAAGCACAATAACAAAGCAACCGACGTTGTTTCTTTGTTCTTGCATCGCTTCTGCGTGTCGGAAAGTGCTAGAAAGATCTCCTTTTTTTGGCTTGCAATTGAGAGGATTGTTTGTCCATGCCCGGCTAGTACAAGACTCGGCAACTGTAGGATTTACCTGACCGTGAGTGCTAAATACGAAGATGGTCTTTTCCATCGCAACAAGCCTCTTTCTTTCCCACTCCGCCTCGATTTTATCGCGATGAGACAATCACACGATGTCCTTGTATACAGTATTATACTAGCTTGTTACATTCGGCTTTATAAACGCACCTGTCGCGGTAATTTTTATACCTGCATTGTTCATCGTAAATTTCAAAAATTTGTAGGGTAAAACTCATTTTAAGAACATTATCATTTTGCCAATAAACTATGTGACTCACCAGTTTTATAGAAAAATTAGAGTGAAGAAAGAACTATTCAAAAATGAAAATATACTCGAGTTGTTAGATGTGGAAAACTAAATACTAAAATCAGTTTTCACAGTGTAACGCGTTGAACTACACGCTCCTAATTTCCGTCGCAGTGATGATTTTGCGTCTGTTTTGCGCTATATCATTGTAGTAGTAAAATTAAGTTAATATAATACTGTATTTGTGTTTTAAAATTATATTTAGTTTATTGTTCTTTTTTCAATTTTTTCCAAAAGATGGCGCTGCATGTAAAGCCAGTAAGTCAGATGTAGGCAGAAATTAATTGGTATATAGAAAATATTTTGAGGTAGTATTACGACATTGTCTAAACCAGGGGTGGCCAAACCGTGGCGCATGCGCCAAACTTGGCGCATTGGACGATTACAAGTGGCGCTTTAGTCAGTTCTGAGCAACATTGCCAGATTTGGCTTCTTTGCAATTAAGAATATTACATAGAAAATTAATTTTTTATAGTCTGTCTTGGCAAGTTCATTTGTTGCACAATTCGTTGCAATCAACTTTACAGATAAAATGAGTGTTCTCCACATAGTAAATTACAGTGTATGCATGTATGTTTATTTTCGATCAGTGCATAGGCGTCTAAATGACAGTGCTACCGTCCGGACAGTCCACGAGTCGGTTGGACTGCTACA
>NW_019385323.1:255414-276672 GCF_000671375.1 Centruroides sculpturatus | reverse complement strand
AAAAATCTAGAAATACAGTTTTGTATATCGTAATAATATTAGTCGTCGCCAGAGAGCTTTATAAAGTAGAGAAAAATCTATAAATTTGAAAACTATAAACATAAATTTAAATTTCTCAAAAAATAAATAAACAAAATTTAAAAAGTTTTGCTGATTTGTCTGCGGTCTCCGCTATCTCCCTACGTCCCTCTAAAAGTCGCCACGGTTGGGAACACTGGTGAGCAGACATCTAGGGTCTAAATAAGGCAAAATGTAATCGCCAATAAAAAGGAGGAAAAATTTAAGATTTAAAACAATAATTTCTTGTGAACAGCAGTTTGGGCCCCCCCTTCCAAGTGGGCCCTGTGCGAATGCACCTGTTGCACCTGCCTAGTTACGGCTCTGACCGTTGATATTACCAATACTGTATTTTTTCACAATTTCATTTAAAGCAGGCTTGTAACTGCTGCATGCTACTCGTAAAACGGCATCCAGATGTGAATCAGTAAGTCGGTTTCAATATATGTTCTTTGCGTATTTCATTTATGAGTATGACGTTTCACATAGATACGTCGATGCGTAAGTAAAATTTGAACGCACCTTTTTACAGTCTTATATTGTTACTATTTTCCAGAAGTCAACGTAATTATTTTTCGCTCTCTTTTCTTTAAAAATAGCTTCCGAGTGTGTATTGTTCTTTCTCTCAATAAATTCGTCAAATAGCTCCGCGTAATTACGTGCAAATATATCAGCCAGTTCTGATATTCTTACTGGTTCTAAAAACCAAGAATTTTCCATGAGCAACAGCGTATTTTTTTATTTTTCTTAGATCATAAAATCTGTGTTTAAATTTCTCGGATAGCGCAGTTAAATAATTTGAAAAATTGTATAGTTTTGTGGAGAAATATTAATACCGTGTTGTTTAGCTTTGATCATGTTTGGAAAATTTCGCAGAATTTTGTTTTGTGTTTCTTCGTAATAAATGTTTAATTTTCTTTGAATGCAAATATTTTATTCGCCATATGTGAAATTATTTTATTTTCTTCCTGTAAACTGGTATTGAGACTGTTAAGCTTCTCTGTAATGCCGCATACAAACGCTTCAATACACCACCATTCACTATTTTGCAGTTCACTGTAAATTTTATTATTTTGCTGTAAAAACTGCATTATTGCTTTTCTCAAAGAAAAAGACCTTTCCAGAACTTTTCTCCCGCTAAGCCAACAGATCGAGTTACACGTAAAAGAACATCACTATATTCACTACCCAATTCCTCTAAAAGACTTTTAGACTTTCTGTGGTTCATTTCTCGTGCTCGGATATAATTCACTATATTCATGGCAGTTTTCATCACAATATCTACTTTAAGATTAGCAATACCAAGTCAAACCAAGTTTTCCCGGTGAATGATGCAATGAAATGTTCTTAGATTTTTCAAATCATAATTCTGTTTCAGTAGAGAAATAATTCCATTTTCGGATCCAGTCATTGAAGGACTGCCATTGGTACACACGCAAACTAATTTTTTAATAACTACCTTGTTCTATTCTAGAAAATTGTAAATAGTATCGAGATAATCTTTGCCTCTGGTCTGGTCCTTCATTGGAAGAAATTTCAAAACATCTTGGCAAATTGAATTTTGTTCCGTTCAATATCTAACAAAACCCAAGCACTGTGATGTTGGTGAAATATCCGTGCTAGAGTCAAAACCTAAACTAAAAAACCTGCAGTTTTTCAAGTCGTCAATTTTGTTATCACAAATACGGTTTGCCATATCTTTAATACGTCAAACACGGGTAGAATTTGAAAGCTGGATTTTTTTTATTTCCGAAATTACTGTGTTTCCCCGAAAATAAGACAGTGTCTTATATTAATTTTTGCTCTTAAAGAGGCACTAGGTCTTATTTTCAGAGGATGTCTTATTTTCCATGAAGAAGAATTCACATTTAGAGCCTGTACACAGTAGGCGCTTTTCAACGCGCGTTTTAAAGAACCAAGAGTTCTATGTAGGCGTACACACTCAAACGCGCGCTTTTAGCCAAGCGCGCGTTTATAGATTTTTGTTAAAACGCACGTTTTGCGGGCGCTTTGAAATATATGTGCTGCCTTATAGCGACGCAAAACGAGCACACACAATCAATTACTTTCACGTCCATTTCCAAACTGAGCCAGTGCTAACGCCGAACTAACGCTCGGCGTTAAACGCGCGTTTAAAAACGCCTAGTGTGTACAGGCTCTTACTGTTGAACAAAAAAATTCCCAAGTCTAACTTAAACGAGAGTGACGTATATCCGGTCGTGTCGAATTGAACTTATGAATTTCCCGTGCTGGAGTGGATTTCCCACTCTCGCTACAACTTAACCTTTTCATAGCCTCGACATCGGGCTCGATGACCAATTAATGCTTACTGAACCGTAGCGCTATGCAAATGTTTGGGGAGTGATTCCCGGCCGACCAATTAGCGATCACCAGCCGTAACGTTATGCAAATCTGTGATACCCAAGCTATAGTCTTATGCAAATCATGCCGTGTGGCGTGATTGTCTGCTGACCAATCAGTGGCTGTACTTTCAAAAAGCCAACGCCCACTTTCAACCATCTGTCGATGACCGTTACGACTAAAAAAAACTTTGCTAGGTCTTACTTTCAGGGGAGGTCTTATACTTTGCAATTCAGCAAAACCTGTGCTAGGTCTTATTTTCTGAGGATGTCTTATTTTCGGGGAAACACGGTACTTGATTTTTATTACTGAATTTATCAAACAGTATATTGGAAGCGCTTAAAAACATTCCATCGCAATTTTAGCATCAGTAAACGGTTTCATATGTTTACCAAATATATAACAAATTTCATACGATACCTTTATTACAGCTGCATCTTGCGCTATTGCCACAGACGTAATATTTTGTTGATGTTGCAATGATATTTTTAAAAATAGCCAATTTCTCGCGTCTTGTGAGAGATCCCGAAAGAAAATATCATTAATGATTTGTATTTAGTGTTAAAATGACGAGCAATATTATATTTTCTTATATAACACTTTCATCACAGATCAAACAAGTTGCTAATTCGTGTTTGTGTTACACTACAAAATAGTCAGCTTCCCAACGAAAAAATGTCTGACGAAAATAGATTGTTCTCGAAACAATCTATTTTCGTCAGACATTTTTTCGTTTGTATTTGGAAGACACTCCTGACATGGTTGATAGTAATTATAAATTACAGTTTCTCAAATAAAATGGTCGCTAATTCAGTGTGATTTATTGTTTAATCAATTATAACTCTTAAGGTACTTTAACAATTATAGAGTCGCACGACACAAGCAAAACAAACAAGTTATGACATGTAATGAGTTACGATTTCAATATCTCGTGTGGCGGTATGGGTCTGAATAAATTTCTAAGTCTAGCTCTACTTTTACCATCCCGTGCGGATCGCCGCTTGATGGCCACCACATCTTCACGATGCTCGGACATCTGGCGAAAACAACTTTCTAAGAAAGGACAAAAGGGACTTAGCGGTGCGGGAGGTGTCACTGAATCTATTTTTTGCCGTGAAAATTTCAAAATTTATATTTTGACTGCATTATTTACAGGTCACGTCCGGGCCACTCACAGAAGCTCAGCAGGCCGCAGATTGAGTAAGGTGGGTCTAGGCAGTTAGTTACGTTAACACACTTTCATCCGAGTTTCGTAGCAATTTGTCGAACGGCCTAGGAGTATATAGCGAACAAACATCCTCATTTATATAGAGCGTATGTATATATACGCTCTATATAAATGAGGATGTTTGTTCGCTATATACTCCTAGGCCGTTCGACAAATTGCTACGAAACTCGGATGAAAGTGTGTTAACGTAACTAACTGCCTAGACCCACCTTACTCAATCTGCGGCCTGCTGAGCTTCTGTGAGTGGCCCGGACGTGACCTGTAAATAATGCAGTCAAAATATAAATTTTGAAATTTTCACGGCAAAAAATAGATTCAGTGACACCTCCCGCACCGCTAAGTCCCTTTTGTCCTTTCTTAGAAAGTTGTTTTCGCCAGATGTCCGAGCATCGTGAAGATGTGGTGGCCATCAAGCGGCGATCCGCACGGGATGGTAAAAGTAGAGCTAGACTTAGAAATTTATTCAGACCCATACCGCCACACGAGATATTGAAATCGTAACTCATTACNACTGGGGTTGGTCGGATAATTGAAAAGTCGGATAACCGAAAAGTATGAAAAAATCCATTATTAGTGTAGTATATTATTATATCCCATGTAATTAGTATATTAGTATATCGCTATTAACCTGCTTCGCGTTGAATTTTCCTCCATGTTAAGCCTATCAAATTTTTAAAAAAATTAATAATCGTCGCTATTGTATCGTTAAAAATTAGAAAATTAAGCCTCGTTTAAATACTGGCTCCCTTTCATGGTCGATCTAGTGTTGCCAGCTAAAACACATAAAAATAATATTAAAGTAGCCAAGACATAGCTAAATATTGTAGCGCCACATCACTAGCGGACATTTGAAATTTGTCGACTAGGACGGTCGGTTAACCGAGGTGACGGTTAATCGGGGGTCGGATAATCGATGCTCTACTGTATTTGAAATCATACCTTTTCACAGCATCATGGATATTGGCTTTATTAAAACAGTTAAATCAGTAATTTAAAAATGAATATTTCGTTATACTATATGAAAGTTTGTTACCTGTTGTTTTTTCATTTCAAAATTTTCTTGTATCAACTGCTGAATTTTTGCCGTATTTGTTTCATCGCATTCCTATAAACATAACAAATTACTAAATTAAACGAAATATATTTAGAAAATACAATACATTTTATACCTAAATGTTATATTTGATATTATTTAACAACAAAACTAAAATAAATATGTAGACAATGTATCGCATTTTAATTAGTCTCCAAAAATACACTCATTTCCATAAAAATTAGCGCACCAAGAAAGAGTTGCAGGAATCGAACGAAATTGTACATATGTGAGTGTAACGGTGATATATGTAAGTGATTACAAAGTGAAAGCAAAAGGGTCATTTATTCATGGAAATACTACAAATGGAAGGAAGTTCTTGTACCCTGTTGGCCCACTTCTAGCGCAAATACTGGTGTCGTATGGGTCCTATGGCATCTCGGACCACAGTTCTGGCAAGAGGTCTTCTAGTTCGCCCAAACTCCCAGGTTATCTAATTTAGCACCCCGGGTGATTCATACACGTTCGATGGATGAGAAATCGAAACCGAATAGACCGGAAAAGTGTGGCGAAGGTAGACCCGTGACAGCCTTGCCGTGCGTAGTCGAGCATTGTCCCGTTGGAAATAGCTCTTGGGAGTGCGGCCAGGAAAGGCAACATGTTTGGCTGCAAGATGCCACTAGCATACCGCTGGGCCAACCTGGTCGCTCGAATCACTACTAGAGGTGACCAGCAGTGTTGCCGTTCCTAGTACATTTGTACTTTTCTGGTACATTTTGCCCTTTCCAGTAAATTGAAAGTACATTTAGATATTTAGTACATTTTCAGTACATTATAATATTTCAAGTACCATTTACGGTACAAAATAATATTTCACGCCTTAACGAAAAAATGANTATTAAAGTAATCAATAATAAACTATCAATCATAATCAGAAGTATTGCACGTTAATAATCATTTTATTTCATTGTTAAACGAGGATGTTTTCTTTTTAGCAAAATATCGTCATCTGTTGAGCTTTCCTGTTAATTAATCTTAATCTGAATTATCAGCATACGTCTTTATTTTTCTCTAATTTTTTTTTTTCATAAAACCTGATAACCCTTTTGCTTGCGTTTGGCTAAAAGATCATTAAAACTTAAATATTTTATGTAGTAACTGTGGTTTTCTTTTTATTTGTGTGTGGGTGTGTGGAGCAGTAAGTTTTTCTCTTATCACATTGCTATTCCACGTGGAAAAAGATAACTTTTCTGCGATGCTCCGTGTTAGTCGAATGTTTTCCATAACCTAGCTTTCTCGTATTCCTTACATTTACGAGTAAGGGCTAAATATCTTCTCCACCGCGTATTATTCGCGCACCTATTCACACATTTACACACAAATATTTTTATAGATTCGTATTAGCATTTATTAAAGAAAACTTTCGCCTTTTCCTTACCCTTCTCAATCTCAATTCTTCGACGATTTCAAATAATTTACTTTCGAAGGAAATATGTTCAAACTGTAGAAACGGCAAGTTGGCCCGGCACTTTTCGTAACTCTCGGCATCTAATATACGTAAAAGATTATATAAATAGATATAAAGCTAAATTATCTATAATTTTAAAGAATTCTGGTTAAATATTGGCATATTTTTAAATAATAAATAAGTATCGAGCCGAAATTTTCAACGTAAAGAGTAAAACGAGACATAGTTAATTAATTTATAGGTTATCATCGAATTACATTTACGTCAGAGAATTATAAACAATGATAAATTAATAAAAATTGTATATTTAATATTTAAATCATTGAAGTTTAATGCTATTTTATAATAAGTAATAGATGTGTAAATATATTTTTAATTTTAAATAGCTTTCAAAAAATTCCAAAAATAAGATTTAAAATTAAATTATTTGACAATAAACTATATATATATAGGCACGTAAACAAACAAAGTATTCATAGAACTAGTACATTTTGAAGGAAATTAGTACATTTTTTGAAGGCGCTTCGGTACGTTTTGAAATTTCATTGCGGCAACACTGGTGACCAGTCATCGTATGTGATGGTACCTCAGACCATTACACCAGCTGAGGGAGCAGTGTGCCGCTTCAAAGCGTAGGCAAAATTTTGAAGTTCACCACAGAGCCTATAGACACGAACATGGCCACTGCAGTTCCTATATTGTCTGAATTCGTCGACGTAGAAGACCCGGTTTCATTCCGTTGCAGTCCAATCCCGTCGGGAGTGACATTACTACAAACGTAGGCACCGCCATACCAAATGTTCCCCCGTCCAGGCGCCTCAGATGGCCGAGTGGCCAAGGTAACAGCCTACCGCTCGGGAGGACCCGAAATCGAATCCAGATAAGTCAAAAAATTTCCACGAAATTTTTGGGAGTAATCTGGCCGGATATATCGGTCCCCGTCCCTCACCACCCGGCCGGCCGATTGTGGGCCTGGCCGAACTCATAATGGGCTTGCTGGAAGAGGTCCTCTTAGTATCTACATGATGAAAAGAGCAAAAAGAAACACAGGCGCCTCGAAATTATATGGACAGACATAGGGACCCGTAATGATGGCTCCAGCCGTGTCCGGATGGAGGACAATGATACGGTCGGCTCGACACCGTGTGCGCGCGTTCTCTCCATCCATCGCCCCCAACACCACCTCACAATGTTGTCAGAACGGCCTAGGTGGCCGGCGATTCGGCGAAATAACCATACGGTTATTCTCCACCCGATGATTCTCCCCTTTCAAACTGGGTTATTCGTTCCTATAATCTTCGACTGCGACGTAAAGGCATCACTATTATCCCGCTTCCCTCTGCAACGAGTCAAGTACACACGGGATGTCTACGCGCTGTTTTACAGGCCGAGGGAAACGCAGTTTAACGCCCTCTGCTGGCATTACGCCTTGAGCCATCATGCTATAAATCTAATCGCCTCCGTACCTGGTTCAGTCTTATCTGCTTGCCAAGTTTCGCAGCGATACGACATCTCCTTCTTGGTGTGCTAATTTAGCGGTGAATATATTTCGAAAAATATTCATCCAACGAGAAACATGTTTTAGACCGGATCTACATCTGCACCGAATTTAAATCTGCATCGTAGAGGACACAAGATGACACAATGCAGATTACTCGACCAAAATTTATAAAATACTCGAGCAAAATTTATAAAAAATTTTAAGTGGCTCTATAATTGGTGAAAAGAGTCAAGTTGATTTTCATAAATAGAAATTCACATTTTTATTGTATATCATTTAAATATCTAAAAAATATATTTATTAAAGTAATCAATAATAAACTATCAATCATAATCAGAAGTATTGCACGTTAATAATCATTTTATTTCATTGTTAAACGAGGATGTTTTCTTTTTAGCAAAATATCGTCATCTGTTGAGCTTTCCTGTTAATTAATCTTAATCTGAATTATCAGCATACGTCTTTATTTTTCTCTAATTTTTTTTTTTCATAAAACCTGATAACCCTTTTGCTTGCGTTTGGCTAAAAGATCATTAAAACTTAAATATTTTATGTAGTAACTGTGGTTTTCTTTTTATTTGTGTGTGGGTGTGTGGAGCAGTAAGTTTTTCTCTTATCACATTGCTATTCCACGTGGAAAAAGATAACTTTTCTGCGATGCTCCGTGTTAGTCGAATGTTTTCCATAACCTAGCTTTCTCGTATTCCTTACATTTACGAGTAAGGGCTAAATATCTTCTCCACCGCGTATTATTCGCGCACCTATTCACACATTTACACACAAATATTTTTATAGATTCGTATTAGCATTTATTAAAGAAAACTTTCGCCTTTTCCTTACCCTTCTCAATCTCAATTCTTCGACGATTTCAAATAATTTACTTTCGAAGGAAATATGTTCAAACTGTAGAAACGGCAAGTTGGCCCGGCACTTTTCGTAACTCTCGGCATCTAATATACGTAAAAGATTATATAAATAGATATAAAGCTAAATTATCTATAATTTTAAAGAATTCTGGTTAAATATTGGCATATTTTTAAATAATAAATAAGTATCGAGCCGAAATTTTCAACGTAAAGAGTAAAACGAGACATAGTTAATTAATTTATAGGTTATCATCGAATTACATTTACGTCAGAGAATTATAAACAATGATAAATTAATAAAAATTGTATATTTAATATTTAAATCATTGAAGTTAGAATTTTAAAATATAACTCAAATATTTACGTTCGGCGGGCGACGAAGCGTTACTCATCTCGAAATGCTTGCCAATAATATCTGAAAAAACAGTAAATTTTAAGAAATATAGTCGACCCCCCTATAACACTGTTGATTTTTCCGTTTTATATGAGTTCCATGTTGTACGAATCACTTAGATTTTACAAATAAGTGAGCCGTACACAGTCCGGCACACGTATTTGTAAAATCTAAGTGACTCGTACAACATGGAACTCATATAAAACGGAAAAATCAACAGTGTTATAGGGGGTCGACTGGTATAGTACAATAATATTAAATACTCAATAAACTTTTATACTATAAGAGCGCATTACCCGTATAATTATTGTTGAGTATTTATTATAAATATACTAAGAATTAAGTAGGGTAACGGTAGGGTTAAAAGGTCGACGCGGTACGGTACAATGTCGACCGTTTAAGGCTATTTTAGACCGATATTAAGATATAACTGACTTGATATAAAATTAACGAAATCTAACGATTATCCTCGACATATTTAATAAAGAGCATTTAAATTCTGTTTCATTTCAAATAAATAAAAAGGATAAAAATACCCGGGCCGGTTGACGTCCTCTCGTCCGTTAGTTCGGAAGAACGATATATAATTCTTTTTTTAAATAAACACGAGTGTATTCGTCTGTGTTATATATTTTTAGCATAATTTAATCTTCGCAAACAATAATATATTAAAAAGCTTTAAAAAGAAAGTCATTCTTCGCTATCAAAAAATTATTAATTCCGATCGAAGTTATAAACTGGCAGGCGGCGCTATGATTTTTATCGTCTGTTTTGTTTCTTTTTGACGTTGTGGTTAAGTATAAAGGACGAAACTTTTTAATGTTCGTGTATTATTTAATTATTTTGTATTTAAGTAAATTTTTAGTGAAAAAAAAAAATTAAAATTTTCTTATCCGTTTATTCGAGAAACGAAGTAACGTATCGCGACATATAATTGGATAACAGAAACAGCATTATACTTTATCGCTTTTGATTGGAAGTTACGGAGTCGCGTGAATTAAGTCGAGTTTTCAAAAAATAATTCTGAATAATTTTAATCTTTTACACGAAATCGCGTTATTTTTTTGTAAAATATTATTTGGATTATTCGTTTGTTTTATTTTTGATTAAAACGAAGGCGCCGTTAGGGTGCGAGTATGCAGACGCGAATGTAGAGCGAGCGAGAGGTTGCGAGCGATTTAGTTATTGCAAAGGAAAATCATGCACAAACGAGAAGCGAGAAATAACGCTAGCGAGAGCGAATTTCTGGTTCTCGCACATATCTGACAGGTTTTCATATTTATCGCGTCTCGCCTCTTCTCGCTATGTATTCTCGCTCGCTCGGAAAATTCGCTCGCACGCGTCTGCATAGTCACACCTTAGGCGAAAAGTGCCTATGCCGGGGGCATTTTCTTACCTTTTTCCGACTCTAGCGTGCGGTACAAAATAAAGGATGAGTCGGAAGAAGGAATACAAAAACGAAGACATATTTTACATATAATCTTTTCCCTTTCGTTGTTCCCAGCAAGATCATCCACAGTAAATCTGTACTGTACAGTATGTTGTATGTACTGTATATATATTTAATAATCAAGAACAATTTTTAAATTAATTATAATTTCTCGTCGTATCGTTTGTACATTTTTATCTGACTATTACTCACCGCGATTTCGATGGATATTTTGATAATTTTCTTATCTCCTTCGCTATTTCTTCGGCCAACGGCGAGCGGTTCGTTTATCGTCGTCGATTAACAAATACAAGATATTCAAATTTCTTGTAAACACGAAAGAGATACTCATGGCTTCTAATAGGAATAAAATCGAACTGTTTACACTTGTTATATTTTTGTTTACACCTGTAGAAATTGTTAACGGTCAAGGTAAGGACTTTCGTCTTCTTGTATACTTTCTCCTTAAAAACCTTTTGTAATTTATACATTTCACATTTTTAAATTATCGTAATTGAACCTATAAACTTATTTTAGGGACTTTATTTGGTAAATGTTTAAATGTTAAACGTAAATACTCCGAGAATGTAAAATATCCGTGGTTTTGCTATCGAAAATATTACGGTACAAAGATTTCTGATAAACTTTGTTATAGATAATGAAACATAATAACCTATTGTCTTATAAAATTATGTAAATAATGAATTTATTTAATAAAGGAATATTCTTAACAGTTTTTCTACAAGTAAAAATATCATATTTTTATGCGGAGTTCATGGCGAATATTTTTAGGCTACATAATATTATAAAATAATTTTAATATGGCCTATTTACTTTTATATTACACATTTTTGCGGGTTTTAGATCTGTAGTCGAGCTATAAAATGTGTTAACTATTTAAAGTATAATCAATGCTTATATTAAACGAGGAGACGTTTGTCTTCTTTTGTATCGGCTAGTTGGGTGGGCATCGGGTTCTAAGCTATATCGCTCCGTGGTAAAGTGTGACGTAATTATCACGTAATAGTAGTTGTATGCGCTTATGATGGTCGTTACGCGGGAATAATGCCTTCCGGGAGGTCTTTTTAAATGTAACTGGCCCATATCTGGGGATTACGGACGTAGAGAAATTTCGAAAACTCCACCTGCCAGCCTGTCCCCACCAGGCGCCGACCCGCGACCCGAACTCCCAGCGTTCCGGAAGCGGAACCGCTTGGCCACTGGTGGGCTGCGTATAAACGTCACGCCTATTTGAAAATGTGCCTTCTGGAAAGTGGTTGTTGTAAATAACAATAAATTCAGTTTTATATATTTTAACTTTTATAGTAAATTTATTATGTATTTGTTTTTTCCCGTATAAGCTTATTTTAAAATAAAAAAGTTCGTGTATTTTAATAGTCTTAAATCCGCCCATCGGATGTAGGACTATTTAATAACTTAAGTATTTACTAATTAATCGTTTAGGAGTATTTAAATACAGGCTGCTTAACAAATCGCTAAGATAAGGATAAAGATAGCCGCGTAGCCAAATCTTGCCTCTAGGATCTGCGTAAAAAACCACTTCGTAAGTCATAATTGAAAAACTAGTTTTTGGTAGGATTCGCTACCAATTGTACACGCAATCTCATTGGGCCCCTATAGCCAGAGAATATTGGACCGTTGCCGCCAATGAAATAAAAATCGATATGTACAGTACTGTACATTTAATAACTACTTTATAAAACATTTTACAAAGAGGGAAGAAAGGCTTGGTTTCGAAGGTAGAAATAAGCTCCTAAAAATATCGTAAATGCCCATAACAAGTAAAATTTTCATTAAGTCAGAAAACACTCGAAATATGATACGTGACTTCCATCTTCCTCTCAACCTATAATCACTAAAGTTTAATAGCGTATTGCGATGTTCGCGTATACAAGTTATCACGCCATATTTCGTTAATTAATCTTTAACTCATCCCGAAATAAGTGCCAACAAACACCCACCCATAAATACAACCGTAAAGACAAAGGGCGAACAATAGCAGCTCCCAAACCATATTAGCTAGTAAGCACGGTAATAGTTTATATTAGTAAGTAACATTGTGTCGTCCTTGATTCAGATAATTGCGTTTCAGTATCCATTATATTGTTTCGTGAATGAAAATGTAGAAGTTGTGAAAGAGCACATTAGTGTACACCGCGATATAAGCGTCATGTTCAATTTTTTTATCTTACGACTGCTATGTATCACAGAGGGAAAGTACTGTGAGGTTTCCGAGGATTGACACCAGTGTGGGGTTTTAGGCCCCACGCCACTCGCCTTAGGATTTTTTTAATACTCTTTCCGCCCTGTGGGCTTCTTCTAGCAGGCCCATTATGGGTTCGGTCAGGCCCACAATGGGGTGACTGGGTGGTGAGGGACTGGGCCCGACTTATCCGAAAGAACCACCTCCGAAAAATTCCTGGAGATTCCTTGACCCGTCCAGATTCGATCCCGGGTCCCCCAGAGCGATAGGCTGCCAAAATGACCCACACAGAACCGTATTTACAAATTTAACGCGTTTATTTAGAACATGCTTACGAGTACAATAGAAACAATGGTCTGTCCTTCGAAAAGATAACGTACTGTACCAAACGATAGAGAGTCCTTCCCAGGGGCAGGTGAGTCACACACCAAAAAAAGTTCTTCCGCGTAGGTTGTAGAGGGTTTTCCTTTTCGGCGGTTGGAGAAGGAAGTGGTAGCAAGGTCCACGTAGCTCAAGACTACGGCGTTTACAATGTTCCGTGGGGAAGTTAATTCCCTAATTCGTATCGGGAAGTTCGGTCCCTAAATTCTTCTGCCGTACTTGGTTCGTTAGCCTTTGCTCCTACAATCCCGAGCTGAGGCGACCGGACTGTTTTCTCTCAACCTCCCCGTGTCCTTGGGACCTCGGGCTTTTATATCATTTCTACCCGAAATCACGAGGTTTTGATTGGTCTGAACGGTGGTCCCTTGAAACTTCATTAGTCCCTGGTCTACCTCCAGAGACACGATTCGGGCCGCGAGGTCACCGAACATTCCCGTCCTGGCCGTTCACCTCCGGAGTCGGGTCAAGCCCTTCCCTCGGATGAGGGTCCCGTAAATTTGGTCTAATGCGTTTTTCGGACTCGGAGAAGGCGCAGCTGTGCACAATCGGTCGGACCGATTATTGATTGTGCACAGCTGCACTTCTCCGAGTCAGAAATTTGGTAAGTCTCTTTCCGAAGGAGAGCTTACCAAGTTTCATTTTGAACTCGGTGTAAGATGACCTACCGAAGTCACCCCAGTGGACGATCCCTCTGTCGTTCTCAGCATGCACGATCGGGGATTTGTCAATTAGGTCGGGAATGCGACAATTAAATCGTCTCGCATCCCGTTCCTCGGCCGGCTCTGTTTACGAAATAAGTCACCGATTTATTGGCTTTAACTCGACAGCCAGTTTCCCGTCGAGAGGTAATGTCGCCGACTCAATATGACAAACGGTCAAAAGATAACCTCCCAAAGACTTACATTTTTTGACTCGGGAAAGCTGGTAGTGTTCAGAAATGCAAAAAACAAAAAAGATAAGAAAACTTTGGGGATTTTTTCTGTATGTATGATGGACGTTAGTGTGTGTCACGATTTTGTTCACCTTGTTTGGGGCTTAATAAATCCTGCGCTTTTCATCGAAGATTTTTGAAATTTTGCAGAAAGGTTTGCGTATTAGTGGATTCAACGCTATTAAATTCTGGTGGTTAAAGGTCAACAGGGTGGAGAGAGAGAGAGAGAGGTTCGGAGTATATGAATATTTTACTCGTTATTAGCATTTACAATTATTTTTATAAAACCCGTACCTCCCCTCAAAATTAAGCTTTCGAAAGAACAAGAGGAAGATGCAATCCGTTGCTGGAGTTTTTGAATGGTAGTTTACAGTGTACATTTTTTCGTAGCTACATTGAATGATCCGTCGACAAGAGAATCAATCTATTTTAGGTTAAATTTTACAGTTGGGATCCTTTTAAATTTTGTTTTTAAAATCGCATACGGTATTTTAAAATCATAGATTCCTTCATTACGATACTATCGATATTACAGGCGCCGCCATCTCTTTCTATCTTTTACGTTGTTTCCAAATGCAGCGCTCGTCCGTAATTGCGGAGACGCTAAATTAACGAACGTATCAAAAGTCCAAAACAAACACATACACGCATCGCAGATACAGTACCAGTTTTCTGACTTTTTGGGGTTCAGTGAGTCTGAAAACGTCGAGATTCGAAAAATTCGGAAGGTCAAATGTGACACGATTACAATGTTATATAATAACAACCGGAAAATTAACAGGGAAGTAAAATTTTGAGACGATAACAATACTTTCTCGTGTTGTTATGACTGCTGGGAAGGTGTTGAGATAAATGCCCTAAAAGGTAAAAAATAATTTTTCCGGCTTTCACTTTATTCTCGGCATTACGCGACCAAAACTAAAAGCTTGGACCTTCTCGGGAAGCCCATGAAAATGTACAGAAAGTGTAACTAAACACGAGCGCCCCAGGCTTTTGGTCATATCATACCAAGAATAGTGTTAGGAAAATTTATTGTTTACGGTCCAGAGCATTCGTCCGAATAAAAAGTATCGCTTTAAATTTATTTTTTATATTTTATTTACACCTTAAATTACTTTTGTTTATTTTTCTATTTCTGTTTATAAATCTGATATTAAATTTGCAATTAATGATTTTTTCGTATTTGAATATTTCCTTTGATGTAAAATAATAATTAAGAACGATTCCATTGTTCCCGGAGGTGAGGAAAGAGTGACGCGGTAAGACGACTTTCCGGTGTGTAAAACTGCCGACCGCTGAAAGTATTTTGAGATGTGACCTGTGTGATCTTATCATAAATATGGATTAAAAGAATGTGTTCACGGATTAAGCAAATTAACAAATATGCAAAACATACGTCCAACGGGGAAAGAAAGAAAATAAGAAGGAACAGTGTTATTTTTGCATCATGAATTCTGCAAAGAACAATGCGAGCAAGAATTTTCGTTTGAACTGGATACAGATTTAATACTGTCGGCGATTGCTCCCGAACAAGATGAACCATCCGCCATTCAAACTAGTAAAGTATACCAAGTACTCAATCCCTGTCCAAAGCGTGCTAAAGGAAAGCTACGTGCAGCCTGTTTAAGACTCAACTTTCAAAATAATACAGAAAATAGTAGTAAATGATCCAGTTTTTACTTTAGTAGAAACAATGGTTGTGCTAAAAGATTATTTGCATCATTCGTATCATTCCAATTAAGTGACTTTTAGACCACTTTACACTGTATATTAAGATTTTGTTTCTGACAACAGTCAACAATTTTGTGCTTTTTTATTGCTGTTATTAAAAGAATAAAGAGAGTGATTTTTAGATTTTGGTATCCGTTCTTACCATATGTCGAAAATATATAGGGTATTACTTTGGCAAAAATTTGCCTATATTTGATTCCCTGTTATCGTCAGTCGTCGGGTCATAAGTTAAAACATTTGTAAATATGTAGGAAATATTTTCGGACAATTGTGATAACTGGGAGAAAAATAAATGACGATCTTACTTCGCCTTCCCTTCCCGTGGTCGGATACAAACAAATTCTCCCCCGTAAACTACTGACAATACTTTGGTGATTTCCGCAAGGAGGAATACTAATTTTTAAAAACTTCAAAGTTTCTCTAATTTCTGTCAGTATTTCATATTTTGTCTTTTGCTCTTTCACTTTTTACACTAAAGATAATCTCCCTTAGTCTCGTTAAAACTTATTTAAATCCTCTATCTACAGGCAAATACTATTAGAACTGTGAAACAAGTGACAGTTTCACCACACTTTAAGTATGTAGTATTTATAGAACACTTGCATTTCAGAGAATCCCAAAACATGTATAGTTGAAATATCAATTTGAAATTAGAAAAGACAATGTAGAATATGGTTTGATTTCCCTTATTTCCAGACTTATCAGACCAATGTTCAATGGTGTGTCTGGAAGAAGGACAAATCAGTTAGCCTACTAACTAATTAATATGAAAAGCCAGACAAGAAGCAACAGTTCCAACATATAATAGCTTAAAATTATCCAAATTTATACTAAACAAGACTTGAATTAATCTTAAGCTGTGCTTAAAATACATGTTGAGTCAAAGGTGGCTACCTGTTTTCTCTTTTTGTATGCCAACAATATTTTATTACAGGGAACCAATGACTAATTATTTCAAAGCCAAGTGTTAAAACCATATTGAAATTATGATTCTCCAGTCTCGCAGCCTTCCGATTGTATTTATAACAAATTGCTCACGCTGCATTTGTAAGTTGCTTCTGATGCTACATGTTATCTTGAATGCCAATGCAATGTTGGAACATGACTTTTTCAAAGCAGCTTCAAATTCTATTCTTGGGTACTTGTAAATCCAAGTTCCAAGCACACCCTTTCTGTCTTTCTGACGCATTCTGTATATTGTTCTGAAAAGTTGGGGAATGAAAGTCTTGTTTTCATCTTTTTAATGCAAGAAAAAGAAATAATACAATGAAACAAATAAATATTTTTACAAGATGTATTTTCATATAATAAAGTTTTAAATAGAAAGTATATCCCATGGATAGAGAGACTAGACTGACATAAGCATCACAATCACCTGGCTGTTAGATTATTATGGAGAAATATTAGTACACTTATTCTTGAATCTTGCAGCAGCAACTGATTGCATCTATTGAGAGCAATTGCATTTTAAAGTATTCATTCTAATCAAAGAAATAAACTTATATTCCATCCACATATTTATGACTAAACTGGAGAACAAGAAAGAATCTTTCTTTCTAATGAAGCCTTGCTCAGCCTTTTGAATAATTCTCTATATACTCTGAAATGTAAAAAATTGGAAGCAGTAGTGCACTCAAAATTTAATTTTGGATATGTGTGCAGTTGACAGATTAAAAAAATTTAAATGCAAATTAAATAAAATTACCACCTTATGTAATTAGTACTTCATATAGTACAGAAATAGAAGACATAACATAATATAAATATATAAAATCAATTTTAATTAGTAAATTTTTCAAAAATTGTTTCCTAATGTTTTTCTTTTCTCTTTGGGGTGTGCCATCTTGGCTCCCATCTGGATGCGCCAATGATTGGAACGATTATAACAGAGTGTAATCTTATAATCCTTCTAATTCTAAGCAAATGATTATTATAATAGGATGACTTGATGCAGTACTCCTCACCAATTGCAAACAGCAGTCTGGATGCAGTCTATTAAACTCTGCCATCTTACTGACTGCAGGCCTCAACTATCAAACTAACTAAATTCATTCATCCTCACTTTAACCCATGGCTTTATAAGTAAAATAATAAACAAACATCAATGAATTTCATATGTTCCAGATTTGTGAGATATCCTGTAAAGAATAATAATAAGAATGTTTACGATGCTAAATACATTTTTCCTGTATTACACAAATTATTTGAATCTGTAAAGAAATATTTTTTTGATTCTTCTTTTTAATTTAAAAAATGTGTAATGATTATTGTTATTAATTCCAGAGATGCAGCAGAATTTATCCTGAAAATATTTCAATTAATATTAACAATTTGTTGTAAAATCTATTTAATGATATGGTATTTAGATATAATTTAATGCAGTTTTATTTTACAGAAAATAAAAACTAATTTTTAAATATTAATGTCTGGTTATTATTATATAACATAATATATTTATTGTTATCTGTATGTTTAAACAGTTTTTAATCTGTGTCATAAATGTTTAACATTTGATTACACCTCAAACTGTTTCATTAGATATATATCTTTTAATTTGGAATATGTACAATGTGTAAGAAGTGGTTTTTGATGGCATGTAGAATCATTATTTATGTAGTTTGGTTTTCTTTATTTGACTTTTATGTATTATATGATTGTTGAGATGTAATTTATTTAATTTTATTGCTTTGGTTCTCTGAATTGTGTTGTAGCCTTGCAGGTAAATGATTGCAAAATTAATTAATTTCAGTTCACTGAGCATTGTAGACATTAGGATGTTTTAGTTTTAGATTACATTTCCTAGAATATAAATCTGTCTAAAAATATTAGTGCTTTTATATAATTTTTCTATAATAAAGCATTGTTCTGTGTTTATATTGAGTTATTGAAGTTTATATTGGAAGGTGCAGTTATTATTATTATGTTAAGAACTTCACTTTTTTACAAAAGTTTTTTACTTTATTTAAGAGAAACTATTGTAACATATCTTCTGTCATATCTGAAGAATTATTATTTATCTTATTTTGAAAAATACTTGTGCTAAAAGTTTTATTTTTTTAAAATGTTTTGAATCACCAAAAACAAAAGCAGTGATTTAACTTTTAAAAGTAATTATTTGATTTTAAATTTAAATTATGATTTAAATATTTATTATTCCTAAATAATTTTTTTGTACAGTTCCAGAATGTTGCTCGGAAGTCACGGGAAAATGTCGACGTGACTGCGAGGAGGTATTGACTGTTGACTGAATGGTGTCTGTCTGAGATTAGAAAAAGCATAATCTATTCAATTAAATATAATTTATTTTAGATTTCCTTAATGAATATGGCTCTAAATCCAGAAGAAAGAAAATTCAAAATGAGAAATTTACATGCCAGTTGTGGAGAAACATGGGAACCAAATTTGGGTAATCTTTCTTAATCTTTATCCAATGAGATTTATGATTTTTTATATTTAATAATCAAGAACAATTTTTAAATTAATTATAATTTCTCGTCGTATCGTTTGTACATTTTTATCTGACTATTACTCACCGCGATTTCGATGGATATTTTGATAATTTTCTTATCTCCTTCGCTATTTCTTCGGCCAACGGCGAGCGGTTCGTTTATCGTCGTCGGTTAACAAATACAAGATATTCAAATTTCTTGTAAACACGAAAGAGATACTCATGGCTTCTAATAGGAATAAAATCGAACTGTTTACACTTGTTATATTTTTGTTTACACCTGTAGAAATTGTTAACGGTCAAGGTAAGGACTTTCGTCTTCTTGTATACTTTCTCCTTAAAAACCTTTTGTAATTTATACATTTCACATTNAGAAAGAAAATTCAAAATGAGAAATTTACATGCCAGTTGTGGAGAAACATGGGTAATCTTTCTTAATCTTTATCCAATGAGATTTATGATTTTTTATATTTAATAATCATAACAAATATTTTATAGACTTTCTTTTGGAATTGTATGAACAGAACACTGCAGAGTAAGATGTTAGTTTTTGAATATGAATTCCTTTATGTATAAATATGACAATTTGATTTTTATTATAGGAATAGATAAAGGGGAAAGATGGTATGGTCGTTCCTGTTGTCATCTTCCTAAAACTCAAGTGTGCCAGATGCAGTGTCTCGAAGTAATGAATTATTGTTTATGAGACTTTGTCTAGTCTTGTTTAGTATTATTTAGGGTGTTTTTATGGAAAGACAGAAAAACATTTTTGATAGAATTCCAAATAAGGTTCACTTTTTAAGTTAAATAAGCCAAACAAAATTGCTGAATTGTTAAATTATTGAAAAATAACTCATAAATTTAATGCTTTAGATAATTATTGCATAATTTCTCACTTAAAGAACCAATGTTGTTATATACTGGAAATTGAATGATTAAAGTTAATATAAATAATTTCAAAACATTTGAAAGAAATGTTTCATTGAGCATGACTCAAATTCATATTTTTTGCAAGTCTGACATTATCTACCAATTATGTCTTTTATTAACTTACTACTTATGTACAGGATCAGGACAGAAAATGGACAATTACAAATAGATATTTATTATTCTTGCAGGCTTGTTAGGGAAGCCAAACATACTTTAAAAGTTTTAATTGCAAATGTTTATTACTCATTTGTGCCAATCTCAGCCAAAAACCATTACAAATTTTAAGAATATGGAACAAAACATATATAAATACAAAATAAACATGAAAATAGAACAAATATTCAAATAAAAAGAATAAGCTGCAGTTAATTTTATAGCCAAATTGTAATAACAGTTTTTCCATCCTGTAAGGATTATAAATACATTGTTTTTAACTTTTGAATATTTATTAACAAATGTTTATTTAGAAAATTTCAAACATATTTTGCCATTTATGTTTTGAAGATGATATTGCATGAGTGACTCTCATTTATGCACAAATACTTTTCATATCTTCAAGTGTGTTAAGCGTAGAGTGTCGCAACGTATTTTCAGGAATGCATGAATTTTTGTATTAAGAGTTTCAATATTTTGTAAGTGATGAGTGTGGGTTATGAAGATTGTTCACAATATATTGAAACTCTTAAGGTAAACATTCTTATAATTATTTATGTATATGCTAATTGCCCATTTTCCTGATAGACCCAGTATATATATGACTTTGGATATATTTATTAGTGATGCCACGAATAGTGATTTTGCCGAATACCGAATACCAAACATTCGGCTACGCTCTTGGCCGAAGCGCCGAATATTCGGCGGCTGAATGTTCGACAAAATGTGTGTACATTTCGCGGGTGATATGTTACGACCTGATACATTACAGTGGGTGCGGTGGCGACACTGCGGGCACATTTGTTTTATTTGCGAGTAGATCGTGTCACAACATGCATTATTTGTTCATTGTTACATCAAATTGCGTTACTAATTATTACTAAAAAATATCACTGTATCACTTTATATGAAAACTGTTCGCCTAGATTGGACGGCAGACCTTTACAAGTGGTGGTCAGCAAACGCAAAACAGTATCCAAGCCTGACAGAATTCGCTAAGATTTATCTATCGTCTCCCAGCAGTAGTGTATATAGTGAGAGGCTATTTTCAGAAGCAGGTATAGTTTATGAGGAAAAGCGCAATCGTTTGCTATCAACAAATGCTGAAAAAATTGTTTTCATT
>NW_019385323.1:241176-255369 GCF_000671375.1 Centruroides sculpturatus | reverse complement strand
TTAAAAAAATAACTGTAGTAAGAAAAACAAATGAAAAATGCGAACTAATGTAACGTCGTATGGTGAGTTTTTGTTCGTATCGTGGAGCAAAAATATGTTCGAATTTCATGTCGTATCCTGAAAATTTCGTATGCTGGGGCGTTCGTAACCTGAGGTACCACTGTAAATATGTTTTTGAGTAATATGTGCGGTTTTTTCATGATTTGGTATTCGGTATTCGGCCAAATGTTGCGTACTATTCGGCTGAATACCGAATATTAAAAAAAGTAGCCGAATAGGCCGAATACCGAATAGTAGCCGAATATTCGTGGCATCTCTAATATTATTTATGTCAATTTTTATTTTAGATATTTCTAAGTTAGTTAATGTATATTGATTTTAATCATTAAATTGTCTTCAAAACTGCAACATCACTTATTTCTAGCCTAAAATTATAGCTTTAAAAGCAGCCTGAAAAATAATTTGATAGTTTTATTTCAGTTGATAATATAAGTAATATTTGTCGTAAACTAATTCTTTTACAGGCCAATTCGACAGAATTTTTATCATCTTCGTGTAAAAGTTTTAAAGATGAGAACGAAGAATTCTTTAAATGCATTGAAAGACAAAAATGTGAGATTTTAAATTTGTATTTTTCATGAAAAAAAATTTTAGGTACAACTGGCATATTTTTTTATTATATTTACCAAATTTTCTTACATTCAATCACTTTCTATTAGTCTAACAGGTGTTTTTATGTCCATATGGCTGTGTTGCTTAAAATTTCCTGTCTTTTTTTTCCTTTTTACTTACTCATTTAACTATTTAGAATGTCTTTCCATTAGATAATCAGATATTTTCTTTTTAGTAATTGTTTTGTGTAAATTGATATATTCATTTACTGTTTAAATTATATAACATCCCAAGCTGAAACTTTATGATTATTAAAACCTTTAACTGTTGGGTTTGATAATTTGTTTAATTTAAAATAATTTCTGTTCTAGATGCAGACACATGTTGCAATCATGCTACTACAACGGCTTGTAAAAATATATGTAAAACTGCATTTTCTAACCCTTTGCCGCTAAGCATGGAGATAAAATCTTCAATTTTGGATAAGTGTAATGATGATGTCAGAGAATGCATTAAAAAAATTTCAGATTTAACTGTTTCTTTCAGCATTTCAAAGGGTACGCAGTTTTAAATAATTGTGAAATTTCAAAATTTATAACCAAACTTTATGAACACAAATTCTTGAAATTATATCTATAAATTAGTCTTAATTGATTAACCATGTATTAAAATATATTGATTTTTTGCATTACATTTTTAAAAGTTTTTTTTTTATAATAATTTTTCATAAGTGAAGATATTATCTAAACTATCTTTACTAGTTACATACCATTTTTATTATCTTGTAGATCCCCGCTGCTGTGAAGGAGGTCACACCGCTCAATGTAGAGCTTCGTGTCGACAAATTTTATCTCCCACTGTTCATAGAAAAGAAATAGTAGACATGTTATTAAATAACGGATGTGACAAATCAAAAGCAAATGTATAAATTCTTGTTATAATAATTTCCAATTAATATGGTGTTATATTATATACTGTAATGCCTTGTATTTCAAATTTAATTCATTCCAGGAGGTAGTTTTAAGTTGACTGTTCAAACTCAAAAGCAATTTTCCATGTTAAAAATAATGGAAAATGAATTAATCCATTCCCACATCCAAAACAATACTCATTTTGATACACAGTAAATACACATAATTTAAGGTAAAAATAACAAAATTAATGTCCTGAATAATAAATTGAAACATAAAAACAATAAATAAAATATACAGATATTCTATAGCAAAATAAAAGTTGCACTTACTGTATTTTAGTAGGGAGTGATGACATCATCTCATTTCTTAAGATCACTATGCAGCTTGCTTGGCTTACAAATAATCCTCTCAGAGATGATATTACCAGCCAACTGCTTCTCGTTTATCCACACTTACTTGTTAGAGTTTTTCCATCTCCTAATAACATGCAATTTCCTGGAGGTCAACTTTGTCACACCTTTAATACCATTTGCTACTTTTATTACTACTACTGTTTTTAAGAATGGTGCTGTTGATTTTGGCATCTTAAACATGCCACCAGATCTGCCATATTTGTACCACTTTCATGCTTTGTGGTAAGTTCCTTTTTCATCTCAAATGTCAATAGTACAAAGTTTTTCTTAGGCTTTATGCTCCAGCTCTTCTAGAAATGCATGGTTAATAATTAGGTAGGAGTTACATATGTCACCAAACACACCAAAAATAAAGCAATAAAAGGACTGAAAACACATGAGTGTAATGCAAGTGATGCTTTCATAGTGAGAATTACTGAGGAATTGAGCAGGCAACAGATGGCATTTATACAGAGAACATATTTGCTCACTATTCATGCAGTTTGAACATAGAAGCATTATTTGAACTTTAGAATGTTTGAAGTACAAGGTGTCACTGTATTTATAAGTATTATAACAAATCAGTATATTTATATAAATTTTTTCTTTAATTTTTACTGATCATTATCAAATCTAAACTTTTAGAAATTAATAAGAAGAAACACCTTTACAAATCCAGCAAATAAATTTACTAATAAAAACGTTTTCAAACCAACATCAAATATAAATACTATGGGATATCTAGAAAGATTGGAGATTTTTAAAGTGCAGAAAAAAATGGATTGCATTAATCATAGAAACCCCGACAACTTGGCTACCACATGGCAGTCTTTTTATGAATGTTAATTTATTAAGAGACTTTTATTTATCTATGTTTATTTTTATTTTTTATTGTTTAATGTATTTCTGTAGTTATTTATTTATTTATTCCAGGATATATGGTTTTGGTTATGTATTCATTTTAGAATTCTGCTTAATGTTTATTTTCAAATTCACATTTTATTTTCACAATCTATTTCATCTTAACTGAGGAAGATCAGTAAAACCACTCGAAAACGTTTTTATTAGTAAAATTATTTGCTGGATTTGTAAAGGTGTGTTTTTCTTACTGAATTTTAGAAATGAATAATTTTTCTAATATATTATAAATTTAAGAGCTACAAATGGAAATCATTTTTTCACTTACAGTTTATAATTTCTATTTATGAGGCTAAACTTAGGAAATTTTATTTGGTTTGATTTGATATGTTACATTATTAAAGTGACACTCTAAATTAACTAACTGCAGCACTATTCATAGTTCAATAAACAGAGTGAACTTAAACAAAATTAAGTTTTTGTTACTTATTGGAAACCAGCTGTGCAGTGCAGGCATTGGGAAGAGTGAGTTATGAGATGCAATTGCCTAAGGAGGTTACATGTAGTTGTATTTTGCCACAATGAATGTCATTAAAATTATTTTGGTCACATATTGCCTTATTGATAAAGCAACAATTTTTGGCAGGGAACAAGATGGTTGTCCATTCCCTCCACTCTCAGCTGGCTTAGTTTGATGTGAATTTGCCTCATTCCCCAAAATTAAATCAAGGCTAAAAGAGTCTTGCTTTGAGTCATGGAAGAGGTGTTAAGAGCACTATATACACTGCAAAGGAAGCTACTTTTGAGGGTAATGGCAGCTAGATTTGAATACAAAATAACACTGGCACCTTTTATAGGTATAGTCTAGGAACTTTCCAATATCACCTCGTATTGTACATTTATCTATCTATTTGGAATAATTATTTTGGAATATAAGCTCTTTACATTCAGATGGAAATTAATTTCCATATATCCTATTATAAATCAGTATTGTACATAAAAGCTAATTTAATATCTAATTTTATATTTAATACTTTATGAGATCTTGAGCATTAGTAATTTATGTCATCTATGAAATAATGTTAGAGATGTCACTAATTTTATCACAACTATACAACATGAACATAACTAGTCAAAATGTTTTGTTCATTGTGGGCTGGCATGAATTTCTGACTTAAATACATGCCGTTTCAATCAGCATTGGATTGGCAACAAATTTCAGCCTGAAAATGTATATAAAACAGTAATAGATTGCATTTTCCATCAGTCAAATGTCTGTGTATAGGCTGTACATGGCTGCTTATGGCTTGAATTAGACTAATACTGTTTAAATTTAACACAATACTAATAGCACTTAATTTTGTTTATTATTTTACTTTTTCTCAAGTGAATTCAAACATAACATATATTGAAATAAGAAATTCCACTGAGCAAATGGCTCATCAGGAAGTTTCCAGTTTCACAGTGGCCCAGTTCATCTCTTGTTTTCATCATCTAAAACACAATTCTTCTTTCCAATATATACCCAATGAGGATGCATGATCAATGTGATCACTGCCTACTGCTTCCTTTTTATTTTAATGGCTTCATTTTCCTTCATAACTTTGTGCCTCTTTCCAAGGCTTTTACATATGAAAAGACATATTTTCATAATCATTTATCTGTTAAAATGTTATTTCTTAGCTTCATTCATGCCATTTGTTACATCTATACTTAAATCCATTTAGACTTATTAATGCTGCAGCATTACAAGAGATTCTACTTGTATTATAGGTCATTTGTTTAGTGAATTTAACCATTAGAATTTACTAAACTCCACCATACCTTTAAAATGCAGTCTATTTTGCAATCGAATTTCGGAAAATTGTAGAACGTGCGTTGTTGGAATTACCGTTGGGAAAGTTAAAATTTTTTACATCAATCCTGAAGAAGGTCTATGAATTAGACCGAAAACGTTAGATACCTATCCAAAATAGACTGCATTTTAAAGGTATGGTGGAGTTTATTAATTAATAATGCAGTTAGAGATTTAATAATTAGAGTTTACTTGTGATATACGATAAAAGTATTGAAAAATTTTAATTTGAATGATATAGACATCTCACAGAACTGTTATGATCATACAACACTTTGTCTGTTTAATAAATATGTATATAGAAGTGAAATAATCTCCATGAGAAAAATTATTTAGTACTAGAGTTTAATATCATTTTTTGTCTTTTCAACATAGAAATAACTAAACTATTTTATTAAACAAATACAGAAAAATAAACATGTGATTAACATTACACATTATAATTTGAGTATATTAAGTTGGTCAATTCTTATTGGTTGTTGCAATATTATAAATGAGATATTTCAATTTAATCAGTATTATATTTATTCTAATTACATAGATTTATTATGATAAACTTTAATTTTATGTTTAACTTCTGCTTTATATTGCATTTTAGAAAAGATTATGGCAATGCATTTATATGAAGGAAGAAAAAACAGAGGAAAATATGAAACAAAACAATAGTCTTCTTGGTTTGGACAGGCCAAAATTACAATGTTGTTCCAGAGCAGTATCAACAAAATGTCAAAAACTCTGCACAGATGTAAGTCAAGTTCATTTGATTCATTAATTACCATAGTATGGTATATCAGATGCATAGGCATATGAGACACCCCATTTTAGCACAAAATATTTAGGGAATTATTAAAAGGGACTTTTTTAACTGTATTCTGGTTAAAAAATGTAAAATTCAAATTTAATCTTTCATTTATTTAGGAAAAAGAGGACTTCAAAATTTACCATTAAAATATTCTACATGAATAAATGAAAAGTTGCTTAGCTATAAGAATAATAATAAAGTTGAGCTAGGTTGAGATCACCTCCTGTAACCTACTGAAGGCCATTTGAGTATTATTTAACCTGCAGGAGATTCCCACTGTGCATATAAGATGCAGAACACTTTTTTGGATAAAACTTGCATCCTGCAATCTGTAAAATATGGTACAAAATTTCTAAAATATAATTTTTGCACAAAGGAAAATTTAACTATTTCTATTCTTTCTGTTTCTTCATTTTATTAATTTGATTATTTAACAACAAGTATAGTTAATCCTTGATTTACAATTCAAGATGTAATTTTCATTGTGTAAAATTTAATATACCAATTCATATATTTAATTATGTAAAGCATGCCAAAAAAATATGGATAAAGAATAGCTGAATCCTTTCCTTTTTCATTTAATCATTATTTTTAATTAAATGCATTTAAATTTTAAAAAATATGATGTAGCAGTTTATTGGGAAAGAAGTTCTGACAGAAAATTTGAAGCAATATTTTAATTGGAAAGGAATGAAATGATTTGAACAAGAAGCAAATAACTTTCAAACACATGTACTACATTAGCTATTTTTGACTCCCAATAAAATTTCTGAATTTTATTTAATTAAAAATAAGGCATTAATGAGTAAGATGTTCCACTTCCACCAGCATTACATTTTGATACAAAATGTGGATAAATTCTGTGTGTTTAAATAAGTTTATTGAACTCTTACTAAAATAAATTTTTATAATTTTTGTACATAACATAAGATTACAAGAATCTAATTTTCTTTAAGTTACTAATGAAATTTTTTTGAAATTCTTAAAATATTTTTATGAAAAACAAAGTTAATTAATTAATCAAACATCTTATAAATTGTAACAGAAGTTAAGTGCTGGAATTTTTATTATAAATTATTTTCCAATTAAGAATTAATTTATTGTCTTGGGATTTTTTGTATCATTTGAAAGGTAATTATCATCACATATATTTTTCAGATGTCTTCCAGCGATCCTTTGGCAGTTGACAAATTTGAACAGCAGTGTGTCGGACAGATTGTCGAAAATGATCTGTTGCAGTGTCTCGCCGACGGTGAGCGATAAGTCTTATTATATTAAAAAAATATTTTCAAAAATATATTTTTAAAAATAAACATGTAGTGGACGAACCTTGCGAACTGGGATGCGAACAGTTGACGCACTGCACCAATTTTAACGACAGACCGACCGAGCTGTTCAGAACTTGTAACACTCACGCCGACAAGACGGCCAACACCGTTTACTCAATATGGCAGAGGGGGATTATTCCCGTGGGCGACACCAGTTTCCATCTGAAAGATATATCTCAATGCAATCCCGAAGAATGGAAAGCTTTGGCTTGCACTTTAAATTTAAAACCGTGCCAAAAATTGGACGAAATAGCGACAAAAGTTTGTAGGTAAGTAATAAAAAAAATATTGTAATCTATTATTCAGTAGCATTTTTATGATTTATGTGTTTATTATTTACAGATTAGATTGTGAGAAGTATTTAATGCCTTGCATTGATAAAAATTTCCTTTCAAAAGGTGAAACTCCTAGTGTTTTCTGTGATAAATTTGCTGCTAGTAATTTAGAGCAATGCATTTCTTTAACACCATATTTAAGTAAGTCCTAAATTATACTTAATTTAAAGAAATATCTTAAATTCTGTGTGTACAAATTAGGAAACTCAGTGCATATTTAATTTTTTGTTATTACAAACTTATTGCATCCATGTAATAAATATTACATATCACACTTTACAAATTGATTGTTGCTATTAATTTTATCTGTTTAATAAAATTGGATCGATTGGAATGATTTTACAATTTTTAACAGTGAAAATCAAGTTTCTCTTTTTCTTAAAGTGTATCCATTTTATACAATATGGTTTCTATTATTTACCGTCAACTTTTACTAGTTTGCAATAAATGTATTGATTCTATCTGCTTCTAAACTATGTGGTTTCTGTTAAAAAGCCCTGTAAATATTTTCATTTCACACTTTGTCTCCATATACGCTTAGGATAGTTACATAGATATTTCTCTTAGTATTACTTTCAACGATTAACCTTTTCTGTTGCTTTGTATTGTAACTTTTCAATCTTTTTAAAATGCACTCTACCACCATGATGAAAAATTTAATTTTTTATTATCTAAGGTGATGAGATCATCCAATATTTTACATGTATAATCAGTTAATTTGAAAAATAGCCTTAGTGATTAACAAAACTTCAAAAATCTTTCGAAAATAAAACAGAGGCAAAACTTAGATATACAATTAATTGTTGGTTTTAAGGCTATATTAAGTTATAAACTCCACAACTCTACTTTCGTTCCTAATTAAATGTGTATTTTTTTTATAAATTTTCTAATTCAAAGTCTGAAACAATGGTTTTCAAAGTGGGCACTACCATCCCCTTTAGGCAATGAGTAACTCTAGGAGGATGAAAAGAAGCAAGTAGGTGGCAGGGGCCTGAGCAGTGACCTTAAGCAAAGGTTGGGATCAATGGCAACCTTTTTCTTTTCTCTTTTAAAACAAATAAGTAGAAAAGTGTTTAAAAATATTTCCAAGCCTTTCTCAACAAGGGAAAATGGGTTGGGTATTGGAGCAAGGTTGGATGCATTGAGTATAACTTTATGGAACCAAGTGGCTGGAAACAGTTTGGGAATCACTGGTCAGAAACATTAAGAATGTGAGATACTCCACAAAAATATTTGAATCTCTGATTAAGATATTTAATTAAGGACCATATAAGGAACCAATGCTTTAAATTAAACGACAAGGAAGGAGGATCTATAGTATGTGACCAGAGGCTCGGCACCTCTTTAGTGCCTGGTCAGGACTGGCACACCAGTGTGTCTTCAGGATAGACACAGAAATCGCAACTTCGGAATATGCGCGAGCGATCTGATTCGGGATGGAGGAGGATTGAGAGATGACGTTTATTTATATATGTCTTTACATAAATACACAAAGTTACTGAGAATTTTCTTTTGCTTTAGTAGCGAGTTAAAGTATCTATAGCTATACAGCGTCATCTTGTGGAGAGCACGTGGATGGACAACACAAAGAAAATCGTCTACAACAATAGTTTTATTGTTCTTCGTGCTAGTATACAAATAATTCAGTGGTCCCAACTCCGATACATATAACTCGCGTAACATATAATGATATCGGAAAGAGAGTGCAACAATACTTCGCGACAATCTTAATCCGTGCTTAACCTATCTTAGCCTAACTTAACCTAATC
This sequence comes from Centruroides sculpturatus, assembly GCF_000671375.1. Taxonomy (NCBI): domain Eukaryota; kingdom Metazoa; phylum Arthropoda; class Arachnida; order Scorpiones; family Buthidae; genus Centruroides; species Centruroides sculpturatus. The sequence goes on along the minus strand of NW_019385323.1, from coordinate 246,504 downwards.
TAAATACTAAATGAGACAGTAGAATTAGAGAAAAATATTAATATTAAGAATAAGAGAAAATAAGAGAAGGTTTGCTAGTGGGGGTACCCCGGGTCTCTTCTTTTTCTTTAGAATCCACTCACATCGATGAAATTGCACTCTGATGATCTTCCGTTCTTCCTGTGATGTCTCGCTCTCTTTGTCCACCTAATGCTCCTCTTTCCTTCGTTACGGCCACCAGGATCTTCTCCACCGGTCCGTCCTCTCCCAACGCTAGCTCGAAAGTGTCTCTCCCCTTTCTCTCCTTGCCTCGGGGCCTGCCTCCACACCCTTGTTTTCAGTGTAGTACTTAGAAATGTTTCACCACCAGCAGGGAGACAGGACCGTTAGAGAGTATGAGGAAGGGTTAAACAAAAGATCGAGAGAACTTAATCCTAGGCTTAATACAAAAATATAAATATATATAAAAAAAACAACTGGTGTATCACCACAATCTGAGGTTAACGGATTCCTGACCGAGAGAGAGAGTTTACATTTTATTTTTCGCGCGACCATAAATACCTTGTTCCGTCGATTCTTGAACTTCGTCGGACAATAGTGGATCGGGTGCACCCGGGTAGAAAAGTTCAAGTTCGTGGGAAAAAGTCAAGCTTGTAGACGGAGAAATCCGAATAGGGTTCCTGGAAGGAGAACCTCGACTGTCCAAAAAAGGGAGCAACAGTCGGGTGAACAAAAGCAGCGGACGTGATCGGCCATTGGGAAGCATACTCGAATATACTTTCTCAAGGAGGACGATTGGCGAACTCTCGTACTCTCCCCTTGTCCCTGAGTCTCTCTTTTTTTTAATATCACATTACGTTATCTTTTTTCTCCAATCGGGAATTTTTGATAGTAGTTTCCAGTGACACATTCGATGAGTTCCATGGGAAAGGAAACAACTCTGGAGAGAGAGATGTAATCTTTCTCCGGTAATAAAATGGATTTTTTTTAAGGATGAGAATTTCTATCAAAATTCGTCAGATCCGGTCCGTCACAAGTATATCTGTATATATGATTTCATTGGCAGTATTTAAACCATAAAACAGTATATTAATAAAAACTCTAAAAAGAATTTAAGTGAAATTGTTTAATTAGCTTCTATATTCGAACAATTTCTAAGCCAATTCTTAATTTGTTGTAACAATATGCCTGAAATGCAGATTTTAAACCCTTTATTTTCAATTAAAGTTATATAGACCTAAATTGTCATAGAGATTTAATTATTTTAGAGAGTTAATATAAATTATTATGCTTTAGCACCAAGCAAATATCAGAATCATTTAATCGAAGTCACCACTCCGTGCGTACCAAATCCTTGCTACGAAGACGAAGTTTGTATAGTGATTCACACCTGTTTATTTGGACGCGGATGTTTACCGTATTCTTGCGTTCCAGGTAATACGTGTTATTTATGTTTTATAATTCCGCATACCTCAATTTATTACGACAGTTATCGACGATATTTTTAAATAGGATGCCGAATGGGGCAAAGATCCAATCTAGTTGTGGCTAGAGGGACCTACGTGCAGTTACCTATGACTCCCGACGTTTATAATATTGTCTGTTATAAAGTTTGTTATTGTAACTTCAAAGGCGAGTTAGTAGATTGTATAAAAGCACCCTGCGGAAACAACGACAACTGTTGGAACGGCGGAAAGAAAATCGGTAAGTTTTAAATTTTTATTTAAATGAAAGTAGATTAGCGGAAAACGTAACGTAATTTTATCTAATAATAGCTCACAACACTAGGATTCAAAAAGGCTGCAATATTTGTTTCTGTTATGCCGGAACGTTAACCTGTACGCAGGAAAAATGCCATTCTTCGGGACGGGATCTGGAAAAAGGTTAGCATCGATTTAGTTTTTACTTAAGGAAATCGAAGTTTATTATATTTTAAACTAAAGTTTTACGTATCTTACCATCGTTTAGCTCTACCGTGTAATTGTCCGGACCATTACGTTCCCGTCTGCGGTAGTAATGGAAAAACTTACCCCAGCGCATGTGTAGCCAGGTATAAATATTAATTTTATGAAAAATTATCAAATTCGTAACGAAATGGCAATTTTTAGATGCGATTCGTTAACCGACGACCGGTTCGAATTCGGAGCGTGTTTCGATTCGGATCCCTGTAGTCCTAATTCGTGCAGCCCGCAACAAAGGTAATTTTAATACCGTTACTATTTCAATCCATTTTTGAATTGGGAAGCTTTTACCTGGGGATATTTATGCGAGCCATTTTTCCTCCGACCAGTTTGGCTAGACCTACAATGGAGCAGCTGGGAATCGACGTATTTGTTCCAAATCCATAGTTTACTTGAGAATCTAATCTAAAGTTAAATTCGCGTCACTCGGGCTAAAACTACGACAATCCTATTATTTACAATTAACAATATCAACGCCCATATTCCGTAATCAGAGTTATACTTAAAATAAACATTGGTATGTCAAATCTAGTTTGCAAAAAATTAGTAAAAATTACTCCACAAGACGGAGATGGGTTAAAATTGGGAGTAGACACTCGTGCAATCTCCTTATTCCTCTACGCTATTAAAACATACGACTGATTAATCTAAGATTCAAACACGTATTTTAAAAATTGTTATCGTATCTTACTACTTACTTGGATTAATTCGGTGATCTTTTTCCTTCCCTATTAAATGAATATATTTTCTTTCCGTACCTCTTTTCTGGCTTTTTTTAGACTTTATAACAATCCTCAATTGTTTACTTTTCCTTGCCACGACACCCCGAGTATCGTTATATTTTTTACACAATATTTCCCGGGCAAGTGGGTTTTTTCTGTTTGGAAGAAGTATCGTGTTTGTTTTTATTTTCTTCTACTGTCTTATAATAATTCCTGTAATACTATCTTTCCGAAATTAGTGAAATTACGACCTGCGTTGCGTACAATGGTCGGACTCGATTTGTGGTATTTTCTGGTTATAGTTACAGATTGGTTTATCAATAATTTCTATTAGATAAAAATGAAAATAAGTTAAATTTTTAGATCACTTATAAATGAATGATATTTTCCATACGCAACCTCAATCTCTTCGCTCGATTTGAAGAGTAAAGTAGACGTCATCGTTGTTGAACTCGTTATACGTTAATTAAAACGGAATGTGGTGAGTGTGGTTTAAAATATAGTCACAAAGTTTAAACGGTACGATTTGTGACATGCCTGTACAGTACTTAAGTTTTCTGTTCATAATTATAAATTCAACAATCTTTACAATAGGATGAACAACGATAAAGGTGCCAGTTTTACTCTTCGGATGGGGATAAAAAGTTGTTGCGTTTGTGCCACGGTGCGGAAATAATTGACATTAATTCTCGCTCGGGGTCTAGACCAGGGATGTCCAACCAGCGGACCGCACCGCGGCTCAGTTAATATATTCTTATGTGGCTCACTGAAACCTAAATTTTTTAGGCATATTTTCATTTATTTCGGTAAAGAATATAAAATTCATTCTCGTTTCACTGGATATACTTTGATGATGTAATGACGTAATTAGTGTTAGAAAACTGTTATGCACGTGGGTTTTTTAAACTCTTTCCGTTCTGCGAGCACTAAGAGGGCCTCTGTTTAGCAAGCCCATTACGGGTTCGGCCAACTCACAATGGGACGGTCGGGTGGTGTGGAACGTGGCCCCGACATATCCAGACGGACCACTCCCGAAAAATTCTTGGGCATTTTTAATCCGTCCAGATTTGAACTCGGGTCCCCAGAGCGGTAGGCTGTCACCTTGACCGCTCGGCCATCTGGCCATCTATGCCCGTGTGGTAGTACAGCACATACTGTTGCGAACAATTCTTTTCGGGCATGAAAAACATCAAAACTGCTGAAATAAATAGGTTGAGTGATTCCTATTTAGCATTCTTGGAAGTAAGACTAGCATCATAAAAACAGATATTGACAATATTATAAAAGGAAGGCAAGTCAAAAAATCGCATTGAATTTATTTTTATTTTGTAATTTTTTACTGTTAATAATATAGTATTTTTTGTAATTATATATAGTTGTTATTAAAATTTGATATTAACGTTTTGAACTTTTTAAAAGCATATATTTATATAAAGTACTTTTGTGGCCCGCTGAATATACCTAAATTTCTAATTTGGCCCATTATGAGAAAAAGGTTGGACGACGACCTTGGTCTAACGCTTATTTCTCAAATCTGTGGTCCGTATATTACACTTAGGGAATAAGACATATTTGATCTCGAATGGGGAATTGAGAAACGCCACTTCCTATAGAGGAGACTCGGAGTTTCGGCGAAACAGGGATTGATGTTTGTTTACGTTTGTGTTGGCCGTATGCGCTTTACTTTTTCCACCCGTAAACCTGTTAGAATTCCATGTTTTTGTACGTTATTACGACGTTACCGTTGAATAATGTGTTAGAACATAGAAGGATTAGGCAAAATATATTAATGGCAAACTTGAAAACTTTATTAGAAATAAATGTACCCATCATCATGAAGTTTAATAACACTTGATAATTTTAATGAATCGTATACATTCTGAACTTAAAAAATGTGTTTGTAAGCCTGTTTAAATGCTGTAGTAATTTCAATCTGATTAAGATAGCAAATTTGTAACGTTTGGTTCTTTAAGGGTTTAACATAACCTTCTGTTATTGATGTCATTCCCTCAAAATAAATAAAATATCTAAAGATATCAGATCTACAGTATAAAATATACTTTTGCTTCAATCAACTGAAGTAGAAATATTTCTTAAAAGAGTGCATAAATATGTTCCAACGAGGTGATGCTTAGTACAGTCGACCCCCCTATAAGATCATAGATACGTTCCATTCTTTAGGAATCCGATTTCTTACGAGTCCTTCCAATCACAGCCCGACACGTGTCAAGTTTACGGACTACTGCTATTTGAAAGGTTTTCTTCCATAAAATTAATCGATTCTAGACTAATCCGACTCAACATTTTCAAAATACGTATATTTTTTTTGGGAATAATCCGTTTAAACTACGCTATAAACAAAAAATTGTAGGATTACTTACCGAGTGTGCACCGCCATTGCTAATGCTTGTTCCCTCCGCGACGAAAACAAGCATTAGCAATGACGAAAGTTTTCTGATGATTTATTTTTCTGCGAAAACTTCGTTGAACTTCGGAGACATCATTAATATAAATAATTTTTATCGCCGTTGAATAAGAAATGTTTCTTTCACAAGAAATGTATAAAATTATAGTACTGTATTAGACTTACGGTACCTAATTTACATACTGTACAGACGATAGTTAGCTAAAAATCTCCGTAGCGTGGCGCCACGCTAGACGGCGGA